>NW_013665833.1:404530-465277 GCF_000517525.1 Limulus polyphemus | reverse complement strand
GTGAACACAAATTAGTTAGCATAAATCAGTTAAATGACGAAAAATTAGATGTCTATTTATTTGTGACCACTCACTGTATATTGGTGTCATTTTGTTTTCTAGTCAGTTTGTTTCACAAAGCTTTCTTGATCAAACTATGAGTTACTTTTTAAGCTATGTAGTTAGTTTACGTTTGAACAGAAGTCTTGCAAGTACCTTTTATATTTTTCATACTAGTGCCTATGTTCTAGAAAAAAATAGTGAAATTATTTTCACTCAATTAATACAAAATATTAACACGAGTCCATTACTGAACAATTTACCAGAAACAGTTTTATATATATTATGAGATGGAACTTCTAACAGAAAATAAATAAATAAGAAATGTATTTAGGACCAAAATAAAATAAAAATAAGCGAAATGATAAAAACCCCGTAATTATGGTCCACTTTTCGAAATCGCTCGGGTTTTTATCATTTTGTATCAAGACTTCTTGAACCTACGTGTTTTTTTTTTGACATCACGAATAAAAAGAAACGAAATATTACAACAAAGGTTTTAATATAAAAATCAGAACTGCTCGGTACAAGTTTTCAAAGTTAGACATACAGGAATGATACCTTATATATTCATTAACTTTGGCTGAATTAAATTAAAAATATATATTTATTTAGTTCTGAAATAAGATATTCAATTGGTAGAATATTGTAATATATAACTACCCGACGTCCTTTATTACTTGGATCAGTATTTTGATGAAAATGTTCAAATGCTGATATTTTTAATTTTTAGAAAAGTTTGTAATTTACGGTTTATTTCAAGTGCGCATGTTCTAATTAACTTGGAAGTCACCATTCTAGTTACTGACTTACAATCTCTAAGAGAACAGGTTGATCAGAAAATTAACAAGCAACTGGAAACTACAGGTGTTCTGGTGTTTATTGTATTTTTTTTAATGAGAATTATTATAATAACACAATAACACTGATAGGAGCATGTGATGTAAGCAGATTTTGTATCTGTGCTATAGGTTTCAGAACGATATTTATATAAATGAAAGGTATAAATGTACCAATGAGATTAAATAGTCGAGTATCTTTGGCGTCGGTTTCTGTAATTTTGAAAGCTGTGTTACTTGAAAGTCTGGTTTAATTCTCGACATGCACTTAATTACTACGTAAGAATTAGAACATAAAATAGAATTTTCTAATATATAATTGTATGTACACACACACATATTATAAGACAAGTAAAATTATATATTTCACTGTTAGAGCTACCCAATACTATTAATGGGTAGTAGGCCAAAAACAGACCACTTAGATACAAGTTATTTTATTATAATAATAAATTTGAATATAATAACCAAATCTTGTTTTGAGTAATTAGCAGGTATTATCAATGTACATTTGATTATATCCCCTCTATTATAATCCATTAGATCAGTTCAAAACGCCTGAAAAAATTCACTCATGAAAACAGTTTATTCATCTCTTCTTTTTTTTTTGTAAATTTAATGATCTGGATTGAAAAATGACGTCACACAACAAAGAGGACATTAAACATAAAGTGAAAATATCAATGTTTAACTCTAGCTCGCGGTAAAGTATTTTTTTGGAGTCTGTTAAAACTTGATAGCGCTAGCTCTTGTTTTACCAAAAATTTAATTTCAATACTTGAAGGTGTACCATTCCTCAGTTATTCGCATACATTTCCTGTTACGAGTGTGTTTTTATGGAGACGTAAATTTACATGTATATACGTTCAGTGTAGTTCATTCTGCTGTTTGACTTTTCTGAGTTTTTGGATTTGTAAACAGTGCCAAGCTAAGGTTTTGGCTTGTTTCAGTGTTTTATTTCTTCCGGGCTCGTGTTTGTCAATCGTAGCTGTAGGTAGCTAAGTAAAGTTAAAGGTCAATGACCACCTTCTATCAAATACGTTTTTTTCTTGTTTTTAGATTTGAAGCCCTGCTCAGTAAACAGTGGCAGTCAAACCCATCTAAAATAGGATACAAGATACTTCAAAATGTTCTTCTATAAAAATTCGTAAGTAAACGAGAAACATAATTATGAGCCCCCCAGTGGCACAGTGGTATGTTTGCAGACTTACAACGCTAGAATCCGGGTTTCGATACCCGGGATGGGCAGATCACAGATAGCCCTTTGTGTAGCTTTGTGCTTAACTTCAAACAAACAAAAACAAACATAATTATGAAATATGTCGACTTGAATGTTGGCAGTTTAAAAGTTCAGCTTAGTAGTCAACAACGTATTTTTACTTTGTGAGTTTCATCGTTTTTCATAAACATCCAACAAGATCTAAATGATAATTTAGCAGTAAAGTAAAAAAAAAAAGCAGGAAAAAATCATTAAAAAGGAATAAATCTTTAATGTTTTTATGAAAAAATTAACTAGTTGACTGAAGTGCAAAACAAAAACAATAACAACGAACTAGGAATCAATATTTAAATATAGTTAGTTTAAAACTATCAGGACAGAACTTTTATTGTTGGTATTATTATTTTAGTGCACTATTTTGCTATTATAGAAACGAACACAGTATCGCGAGAAAATGCCAAAACCTCGTGAAGTATCAATCATTGAAATTGTTTGTAACAGGAAATAAGTATGTTTAAATTGGTAGTTAAGACTTTTTGTAGACGCTCAGCCCAATAATGCTAACAGTGACTCTTACTATGACTACATATAAGTAGAAGTTTGTGCTTATATTCCACTTGTAGTCGTGCTTGTTTGAGTTATATGTCAGTAATCAAAGAACAATCCTGTGAGGACAAAAACAATTAAAACTAGACCAATTTATGGGACTGACCGAAATAAAAATGAAGTTTTGATTTGGACTGGCCGTTGCGTCTGTTGAACAAGCCATTATTCCCCCTGAAGTGTTTTTAACATCTTTTGGGATCCTCATTTTCTACCCCCACACTTGTCCAGTAGTATTGTTTTTGTTTATGCAACTTACATTAAAGGTCATTAGTTTTTTAAAGCTTCAATTGGGTACTTTTTTATAAGTTTTGTATCGGTTTATGTTCAGCATAACAAAAGAAGGTTCATATTTCTACATCCTTTAGTTCTCTACAGGTACGTTCATAATGCTGGTTATTTTCTCCTATCTCATGTTTTACTGAAATAATTATACTTTATGTAGAGATTTAGATAGGTAGAAGCTTTACTTGGCCATTTGTTAATTTCTCAGGAGAAATATACTAATTTTAAAGTAGTGAGCAGTCTAAATCTACAATGTGCATATGTTCATTTAGGAACGCAGGAGAATGATGATCTAAGAAGATACTTTAACCAGAGAACGTATTTGAAACTTAACAATACTTGGAAATGATATTGGAGACTGATAGGATTTTACAGTAAAATATAAAAGTTGTTAATACCTTTAGCATGTTTATGACCAAATATAAGATACTTTAACCAGAGAACGTATTTGAAACTTAACAATACTTGGGAATGGTATTGGAGACTGATAGGATTTTACAGTAAAATATGAAAGTTGTTAATACCTTTAGCATGTTTATGACCAAATATAAGATACTTTAACCAAAGAACGTATTTGAAACTTAACAATACTTGGGAATGATATTGGAGACTGATAGGATTTTACAGTAAAATATGAAAGTTGTTAATACCTTTAGCATGTTTATGACCAGATATGTTACGTTTGGGTATGTAGTTACGTTACTGTTATGTGGACTTATGGTTAACCCTTGAAAAATGTATCTTATTAATGCCAAACAGATAACTGTAGGAATCCCCTCGGGTAATGTGTCACAAGTACGTATGTAAATAACGACGATTGGGAGTTTGTGTAGATAATACATTTTTGTTTCTTACTAATGCCATTTTTATTACTTAACTTTGTTAACGAAACTTAAGTAATACTGGAAAAAAAATTAATTTTCAATTTTAAGCTCACGTAGGGTCAGAGACTCCTGGGATTCAGGTATAGCTGTCTTTATCTATTGACCAGATGGAAGGCAGCTAACCAGCAAAATCTGCCATCATAAGGACTTTGTCTGATTCTGGACAAATAATGCGATTGATTATCACTTTTATAACGCGTCTACAGATAAACCTCTAGTGTGTGATCACTTCTATAGCCCTGTACTTTTTGATCAACAGCCCGACACGCTAACGAATAGGCCATGCCCGATCAAAGTAATACCGTTTCTGTGGAAAATTTAGTCAATGTGTTCTGAAGTGTTCGTTTAAGCAAAACAATCGGACTAAATACTCTGTGAACGTCATATAGATCGAACCCTGAAGTTTACCGTTGAACATCCCCCCCCCCCGAAGTGAGGGGCTCTGAAGCGTGTGTCTGTAAATGTATCTTTTAATAAAATTAGGTGGGTAAGTTTTACCTTTTACTGTATGATGAAACATGAGTAAAATAAAACACTTTACACAACTTAGCGCCTCAAAGTCAGTTGTTAAAAAATCTTACGACATGCAATGTGGTAAATCGGAATTATACTGTAAGTCTTGAACATGTCTTTTCGAGGTAAAATAACATTTTTAACTAAACATTTATCAAAACGATAATTAATGTCTATAACTTTAGACTCCAGAAGCAGAGTCCAAACTGAATATTCATTGCATTCTTGAGTTATGTATTGCATGTTTACTCAAAAATTACCAATGATTGTACGTTACTGCCCTCTAGTGACAATAGACTTTTACAAGCTAATAACATTTAATATCATTGCAACATATTTATTCCGTAAATAGAAGCACGCGTCTTTAAGCATCTTTATATTTTATTCTATTGAAACAGGTATGATACTTTAATTAATAAATTGTCAGTTAAAGACAAAAACTCAACAGATTATTTTTCTGAAATATTCATGTGACTGTTTTTGGGTTAAGACCAAAAATTTAGTGGGCTATCTGCTGTTCTTACCGCAGAGACTTAACCCTTGTTTTTAGCATTATAAACCCTCAAGCTTATTATTGAACCAGTGGGTGATCTTTTGTGACAAATAAAACTATTTTATACAGGCATACAAAAGATTTAAAAAATTGTGGCAGGATCACGTGACCACACAATCTTAAACTGCTCTTACTTCACAAGTGTATTAAGCGGACAATATTCTATCTTCATAACGGATAAGGGGGACTAAAAACACTCATTACTTGTTATTATAAGCCAACGATAAGGGGGCTAAAAACACTCATTACTTGTTATTATAAGCCAACGATAAGGGGGGACTAAAAACACTCATTACTTGTTATTATAAGCCGACGATAAGGGGGGTGGACTAAAAACCCTCATTACTTGTTATTGTAAGCCAACGATAAGGGGGGACTAAAGCACTCATTACTTGTCATTATGAGCCAACGATAAGGGGGGGGCTAAAAACACTTAATACTTGTTATTATAAGTCAACGATAAGGAGGGTGGACTGAAAACACTCATTACTTGTTATTATAAGCCAACGATAAGGGGGGTGGACTAAAAACACTCGTAATGAGTGTGTTCAGTCCACCCCCTGTCCCTTGGCTTATATTAACAAGTATTAAGTGTTTATAGCTCCCCCTTATCGTTGGCTTATAATAACAAGTAACTTGTTATTATAGGCCACTGGAAATGGAGGGGGGATAAAAAACCCATTACTTGTTATTATAAGCCAACAGAAAAGGAGGGAGATAAAAACATTCATTACTTGTTATTATAAGCCATTGGAAAATATGGGGGGATAAAAACGCTCTTTGGAAAAGGAGGGGGGATAAAACACTCATTACTTGTTATTACAAGCCAATGGAAAAGGAGGGGGATAAAAACACTCTTTACTTGTTATTATATGTCAATGGAAAAGGAGGGGGATAAAACACTCTTTACTTGTTGTTACAAGCCAATGGAAAAGGAGGGGGGTTAAAAACACTCTTTACTTGTTATTTATTATAAGGCATAAATGGCAGATGTAATGAAATAACTAAACTACATCTCAAGTTAAAATACTAGAATATCGAAACAAATAACTGACGTGTTTTCTCTCAAAGAACAGCAGTAATAATGTGGATAAAGTATAAACTCGTAAATAGTGTGGCAAGAATGAAGCTAATACACTACATAGAAAATTTACACCCATTCTTTGAATTTATTTGCGTCAATGACTTTAAGATGAAACATGAGTTACGTGTAATATATACACGGTATTTTTAACTGTTTTTTCTCACCATGCCTTTTATGGAAATAATTCCTCGAGATCGCATAACCGAGTAGCAAGTAGTGAACTGAAAGATAGATCTGGCTTCATATTTATTTTTAATACTTTAAATACGTCTAACTCTTGTTCTTTGGTTACGGTCGCGTCAGGCGCAATATAAGTGTGTGTTTTCTTATAGCAAAGCCACATCGGGCTATCTACTGCGTCCACCGAGGGGACTCGAACCCCTGATTCTGCTGTCCCACCGGGGGACGGTTTATTACGAACTTTTATGTGTTCAACAGCAACAGTTATTTAATGGTTTGTCTCGCGGTGGGACAGCGATAGGTTTACGGAGATACAATGGTGAGATCCGGGTTTCGATTCCTCGCGGTGAACATAGACAGCCCAATGTAGCTTTGCTCTACAAAATAAAAGAACCTTAATGTTTTGGACATCATTCTTATCTTTCCTGGGTTTAGAATAATCTGTTTCATTAGCGGAAATATGCTTAAAGACACCCATTCTAGCAAATATAAAAGTGTTAGTAAGTTCTTTATTCTCATAATAAGTTTTTATTTTTTTTAAAAAGTGAGTCTAAAGTAAGATATAAAGATGATCTTGACTTCAAGTTTTAATATATATAAATATCAGAACAAGTGACTGTTACACAGTGGTTTACACTTCCTTAGGTTTTATTAATAATAAAATAGAAACATTTTCTCTGAACTTAACCCTCGTGAATGCCTTCCAGTAGCAGAGCGGTATGTCTGCGGAGTTACAACGCTAGAAACCGAGTTTCGATATCGGTGGTGGGCAGAACACAGACAGCCCATTGTGTAGCTTAGTGCTTAACTTCAAATAAACAAACCTTCGTGAAGCTAAAAATGGTTACCCAATGGTAATCGCAAAATTTGAGCTTAAAGTGTTGATTATCATTATTAATAAAACACCAGAACAAGGTTTTGAGAGAAACAACTTAAATTATTAAAAACAATAAAGCTATAACTAGCTTCACACACATAAAAAATATAGTCTTCTATAACGTATAAGGTACATACTTAAGAGGATTGGTTTTGGTTATATGCATTTTATATCACTTGGTTTGGTTTATATAAAAGCAATCCTTATATCCCGTACAAACAAAGTTAAATCTAGAGTTTCTTTAACTGATCTGAAAAAGACCGCAGTATAGAAACGGAAAAGTTATCTCGTTTTCGTTCAACAGGCCTTTGCAGTCCATTAAAATTCTCAACCTACTAATATGTGCTTATATTAATGATCTAAAATGAAAATTACATTTGAGTATCTATTCATATTTTATTTCCTGAAATGTGCCATTTTTCCTTCGGATCACCAACTTCCCAGAGGAGTTTATGTTCATCTGATTATTGATGATACTAGTAGCAAGTGATGATTCAGACTTGTTTTATTGCTACAGGGACTATCATCAATCTGACCGAGTGGTGCTTTATTATATGCGTAATGAATGAAAGTTTTTAATTTTCGTGCATGTCATTGTGTAATGTGGTTTCTCTCGTGGTATCTCATTATTGTCTTCCCTTGATCCAGGGAGAGAAGATGCTATGGTGTCAGGGCGCCAGAGGTCACGCTGGGGTGCCAGACGTTTCCGCTTGGTGAAAAAAAGACTTAATTGAATTACACCCGGTTTCATTCCTGCATTGACCTCTGTTTAACCCCAGTTGTCTCGTGCCTGGAAAGGAGAGCGTGCAGCCAGCACGAGCCAGGGAAATACGTGCTCTAGGCTTTACGAACATCCCTCTGCTTCCTAATTTTTTATAACGTCAGCGAGTCAGGATAAGAAACAACTAACCTTCGATCGACTCCAGTTACAGCAGGAACAAAATAAATCAAGGTTTAAAATGAAGTAAGCCACACATTTTGTTTATACAAATCCATTAAAACAATTCAGAGACTCGCAAACTTTCTAAACTAAATGTCGTTGTGGCAAACATTTCTTAGAAACATATACACTATATTCATTCAGTAATGTGTTTGAACTATGTATTTAGAAACTTAATGATTTTTTAGTTCACGAGTCATTAATCAACTTTTGGATATTTTACAGTTGTTTTAATGTATATACGTGTGTGTGTATCGTTATTTTTATGTTAAAATATGAAAGTTATAAGATAAGCTCATGGGGTGGATCAGTATAAACCGATTAGGTTAATAGTTTCTCCCAAATAAAATGTATGCTCAAGCGTATAACTATTTAAAGAGTCACAATTCTTTCAGTAAGAAACTTGTATATCATTTGTTGATATATCTGCTTTGACTGTGTGTAATTATGCAAAACTAACTAGTCAAAATATGTTGTGCATTATTACAAAAATAGACCATACGGCAGCCAATGTAGACTGTAATCTTATGGTGATGTAGACGAATAAATTTTGGTATTGTTACGAAGATAGACTGTTACCAAGACAACTGATCTAAGCTACACCGGCGACAGCTAACTTGGACTGTATTGCTATGGTGATTAAAAAATACATTTTGCAGTGTTACAGAGATATTGTTACCAAGAGTTGTATTTACGATAGCTAACGTTGGATTTTACACTCGCCCCCCCCCCCATAATTTACTCAGCGGTAGACTTACGACGCTAAAATTCGGGTTTCGATACACGTGGTGGGCAAAGTACAGATAGCCAATTGTGTAACTTTGTGCTTTATAACAACCAACCAACTTACTCTAGTGTTTTAAACTGATACAAGACATGCTTAAACATTGGTAACAAAAGCGAAATGCCTGGCATGGCCAGGTGGCTAGGATCGCCGGTTTGAATCACCGTCTCACCAAACATGTTCGCCCTTTCAGCCGTGGGGCGTTATAATGTGAGGGTCAATCAATTCGTTGGTAAAAGAGTAGCCCGAAAGTTGGCAGCGGGTGGTGATAACTAGTTGCCTTCCCTCTAGTCTTACACTGCTAAATTAGGGACGGCTAGCGCAGATAGCCCTCGTGTAGTTTTGCGCAAAATTCAAATCAAACAAACAAACAAAAGCGAAAATACAAACAAGTAACAGGTCATTTTTTCAATAGAATTTTCTTAATGAACATACACAGTTTTTAGAAAGTAATCAGATTGGTATCTATTTTCCTAGTAAGCAGGTTATGTCAATGATCGTCATCAACGATCACGTATTCTTTGGGTTTTCTACAGAGTTCTGACCAAATCCTTTTCATGATATCTTCTATATTCAAGAAGAACATAATTTCACAATTGATCTAACAAAACATGAAACAGACTACCAAATGAGTACCAATAAAGAAACAATCTAAACAGCTGGTGTCTTATTTCACGTGCGCGTGCCACATTCAGTGTTCATCGCTTTATGAAAATTCAATACTCCACGCTGTTTTGGGTAACATAATGCATACTTTGTCTCTCTATAGAAAATGCTAGTTTGTTATTTATGAACTTCAGAAGTGATTATTTCATCGATATTAAACTGAGTCTTCTTCAACTGTGACGTAATAACCTGTGTGTGTGTCAGAAAATCGTTAGTTATGCAGTATGAAAATAGTATCACGAAATAAAAGTTTTGTTAAAACATGATGCAATATATATGAGACGGAGATTTATAGTTTAGAAATAAATCAATATTAAAGAGAAACGACTCGGTTAAAGTTCATTATCGACAAGAACGGAATATGCATATGGGATTACATGTGAATTATGGCTCGGTTAAACCAGTACATTGGTAGATCACTGGGATGTGTACCTGCTTGACGAGTGCACAGAAAAGCGTTTAACACCTAATAAAGTATTCATGATTAGGATATAATGCTATACTATAATGGGTAATAAATACATGCCTGATATGCAAGGATTTAGAAAGGTTATTATAGGCAAATACTAAGTGCTATTGTCGCCAGATACGCAAACGGGTCTTTCAACAGGTGCGTTGTTCACAGGCTTGCGAATCACCAGCACTTGAAGGGGCACGTGACCTCTAATTTATCATGCTCAACGACCCAACTTGACAAGGACTAGTGTCTTCCATAGGGAACGTCCAATCAGTTACGCCTGTCATTTGGAAAGTTACCATCTGTGCATATCACGTGCTCACATTTTATACAACATTTCAGATTTTTTTTTCTATTGACACGAAATAAAGGAAAATGACTATTTTGGAACAGTGTTACGTGTTTTTTTTTCATTATCATCTTTTCTTGTAAACATTTACTAATGAAACTGTTTTCCAGCTGGTATAAAATTATTCAATTCCCCAAATAAACAGAAGTAACTACATTTTATTGGGTACGAACTAAACTAAAATGAGTAGGTAGAGCATTCATCCATACCTGCCTGTCTGTCTGTCTTGCTATATGAGTAAATAAAAACACAAGTTATTTCAGAATCTTTATACAGAGCTACAAAAAGGGCCGTCTGCGCATTATCCACCCTAATTTTGAACTGATAGAATAGAGCAGTGGTTCTCAACTCTTTTTTTTTCCAAATGAGGACAGTTAGTTCCATTCCCAAAGTTTCACGAACTGCTTTGTACAATATAAACTTTTAAAGTACTTTTAGATCACATGGTAAAACAGTAGTTTGATAGTTATATTGTAAAACACACATTTGTTTTCAGCCTTATTGCGGACTGGCAGCTTGGAACTACTGGATTAGAACGAAGGCAGCAAGTCAACATCACTCACCATCAATTCTTAAGATACCCTTATATGACTGCCACTTTTATAACACATTCATAGCGGAGTGCATTTATGTGGCAATTGGTTGGGAGCCATGAATCTTCAGATCTACAGGTCGGTCAGTCACGCTAACCACTAGGCCACGTTTGGTCCCATTTATACAGTTTTAATTCGTTTTTTAAAAAAAAACATTTTGTAGGACCAGTATAAAATTATCATCTGTATGTCTGGTAGCTTAGAGACATATTAGCGTCCGCAATTTCACAATAGTCTGAAATGAATGCAATTTAAGGACATAAGTTCATAGAAACGATTCGTAAGTGCAAAGTTTTCAGTAGACCAATGAATCGATTACTTCCTACTAAAGCAGGATACTACCCCTCTAACTACACGTTTAGTTCACAGACAGACGAAAGTGACTGCACATCTGTCTGGTAGCTTAGAGACATATTAGCGTCCGCAATTTCACAATAGTCTGAAATAAATGCAATTTAAGTTCATAGAAACGATTCGTAAGTGCAAAGTTTTCAGTAGACCTATGAATCGATTACTTCCTACTAAAGCAGGATACTACCCCTCTAACTACACGTTTAGTTCACAGACAGACGAAAGTGACTGCACATCTGTATCAATACTCATAAAGTGGGTGAGAAATTTAAAAACCGAAATGAAAAAGATTAGATTGCTTTCGTAAGTCATTTAATTTAATGCCATTCAATTATCGTGGTATTTAGTTGTAAATCTATCTAAAGTGGTATCATAGGCTAAATCATATTATTCCACTTAAACTGAAGTACTTGAAATTTAATTTATTTGAGTTGAGTTGGCTTCTATAATTCCACACTATCGGAATGTAACCACAAAATGTAAAATTTCCAACGTGTAGCTTGTAGTTAAGCCCATCGCTGTCCCACCTGTTTAATTATGTAAATAAATAGCATTGTTTTCAACTTCTAAGTGATTATGACTGAAATAATATTAATTTTAGAAGACAAATTGGGTCCACTAATTGTTACTGTGAGACCATACTGTGTCATTATGTATTATACGTTTTTTACTTTCTTGTAAATAAAGAATATTTAAACACTTATTTATTATCGTTACAAACAATATTTTGTATTTATTCCTAGTTTTCTCTTTTCTATCTAAAGAAAAGTACACTTATCTACCCAGATCCTGAAGTGTTGGCTTATTGCGGATTGGTTATGATTTCATGAACTGTGGGTTGCCACAATACCTACAAATAAACATTTTATGTTTGAACAGTAGTTCTTTAATCTCATCCGTTATCCTATTTTAACTCGTTATGGTCTAAGGCTAAAAAGTATGGTAGGTGGTCTGAAACTATGATTATTAATGTTACAAGAGTAAATCAATGCTGCTTTGCCACAATTTTGCTAATACATGTTCTAAGGTAATATACCACAATAAATATGTTGATGAATTAAAAACTCACAAATAATAAAGAATAAAAATGGTGTCAAATTAAATCTATTGAAGTAAAAAGATCAGGCTATGACCATGCAATAAATATTTATTTTTAGCATTAGCAGATTCCTACTAATCTTTTCAAGATCTATTTCAAGAATTTTTCCCGTGTTCTTTGATTAAAAAATCTAGTAAAAATCACGAATATTAAATAAGGTATAGAAAATTTGTCACATAATATCTTCCGAACTTAATGAAAACGACTCGTATATTTTAAATGGGTTAAACAGAGATCAGCTTATTTTTTGTCAAAATATTTCAAATGGCGCATAAAATATGGGTATGTGCATACATTAATAAAGAATGTTGTTACTTCATAAATTATAATTACAACGTAAATTTTGCATAAATGTATACGTACGTTCATAAGTGGCGTGTATAGCAAATTTCATATTTGTAGCCCCTGTAAAAGCTGTTGTTTTGCTTTACAAGATTGCATAAAGGAGAAAGTACAATATAACTGTTTTTATATAATAAGCATTGAACATTCAAACAGTATGTTATGAGGTGTGGAGAGGTTAATTCAGTAAATGATGATGCACCTATAAAGGATTAAATGACAAATTCAATCACAAATGTTTATATTGATATCAATTGTGTGGGTAACTTTTATCTACCAACATTAGGACATTGACGACAACAGTTATTATTGAATATTCACAAAGAAAACAGCTGAGGGGAGGAGTGGGTGTGAAGTAAGTACGGAAATGTGTATGATAATGAAGTTCATGGACGAAAGAAATTATCGGTCAGTATGGATGTCTCAGTGTTGTGTGGGAGAATGTTATAGCTATTCTTGTCAGTCACCCTGATGGTGTGGAACTGTCCAACCACCAAAACGTTGGAATATAACACACAATATTTACCTACACGAACCATGATTCAATAATAGCCATTCTTGTCAGTCACCCTGATGGTGTCAAACTGTCCAACCACCAAAACGTTGGTATATAACACACAATATTTACCTACACGAACCATGATTCAATAATAGCCATTCTTGTCAGTCACCCTGATGGTGTCGAACTGTCCAACCACCAAAACGTTGGTATATAACACTCAATATTTACCTACACGAACCATGATTCAATAATAGCCATTCTTGTCAGTCACCCTGATGGTGGCGAACTGTCCAACCACCAAAACGTTGGTATATAACACACAATATTTACCTACACGAACCATGATTCAATAATAGCCATTCTTGTCAGTCACCCTGATGGTGGCGAACTGTCCAACCACCAAAACGTTGGTATATAACACACAATATTTACCTACACGAACCATAATTCAATAATAACCATTCTTGTCAGTCACCCTGATTCTCGTTACGTCATCACAAATTAAGTCCACTAATTTTAGTTTCGAGAATTAATTCTGCTGTAGTAATGTTATTACAGGCTAAACAAATGGAGTAACGAAGCACAAGTATTGATGAAATTAATTAATGTTTCATAGAAATTTCACACCAGTGTCCACAAAAATTGACGTGTACGTCTGAGGAAGTTATATACTAAGTTTAATTAACCATAACTTCTTAGTAATAACTTCAAAAACAATGCATTGGGCATTGTACTAGAGTATTATCATTACGTGGCAAAAACTAGCAAACAAAAGTTGAAAAATAGCTTATGTTAAAAGAAAATAACTCTTTTAAAATATTATTTATTGGAGAAGCATTTTCTAATCTCTGGAGTGATCAACTTTGACACACATTAAGCCTAATTTGTCTCATAATTAACTAACTGTCATGCGTATTTTGCATTTTCTATGGCACTGAGTAAAACTGTACTCTGGCAGTTTTCTAGCAAGAACGGGGAGAACAATAGAGTATATATATTTTTGATGCTGTTAGATTAGTTTTGTTTGATATATTTTCTATTGATGCGTACGCTCTCAAAGGAATTATTATATGTAATATGTATATACATGTTTGTCAATATGCTTGCTACATTCATCATCCAGTCATTTACCAACGTCTTTTTCTTCTTGAACGTGTAGTTCATCGTCCTTTGAGTGAGGGATGTTTGCTCTATTAAAACAAACAACTAAATTAAAGTCCTTAATATATTGTTTGATTTTCATCCTTTGTAATAAAATAAATATGGCCATGTTGTTGCCAGGTAGCTATAAATGAAACTTTATTTGCTAATATCAATGCCTTATTCAAGGAAAAATATTTGAGCCATGAATAGCTAATGTTCACGTGTATGTATGTAACGAATGCACGAATTCATCACGTAAGATCATCTTTTATACATGAGCAATAAGAACTGTATGAGTAAACAGAAGTTCAAAGGTTTTAGCAGTCAGAAACCTGGGAATTATGTGCACATATTCAGAAAATGTAGAAGGTGCTCGCCTCAGAAGATAGATACATACAGGGCGTTGAAAAGGTTTTGAATTCAGGTCCCGCGGCCGTTGTTGACATTTCTGGAGAAACGCCTGATCTGAATATGAACTCGTTATTTTGAATGCCTTATCAAAACACTTCATATGCAAGGCTGGCCTTATATCAACACAACAAGAAGGGATTCCACTTCAAGCTTGTAACGATTTATCGTGTATCACCTTTTGTGAGCCGGTGGCTAGGGAATTTTGACGCCGAGAAGATGATATAAGATCCCCACGGGCGATCCGGAGATTGGAAATAGTACGGACATAGAATTTTCAATTAAATTAAAATTTTTGAGTTGAGCAGCATGTTTATGAGAGAACGACATCAAGTATACAGGCAAATGGTAGTGCTCGTATATTTGTATATTCTCTACGAAAAGCAATATAGTAAGAAATGTGACTGGTTTATCAATAGTAGTGATTATTATTATCTCTACCCATTACCATGACAGCAGTTCACTCAACGTCTTAGTACTACTTAAACGTATTGGACTATCCACGCTTGCTCACTACAGGGATCGAACCCAGAATTTCAGCGCATGAGATTTCAAGTGCATTATTCTTTATGACGCTTTGGGCTCACTAATTGTAGTGACGACTACATTATACATTTGTACGCCACCAGAAAAAGCTACCCATCCAAATTATGTTACTTAATATAAAGATTAAAAGTCCAAATTCTCATTAAAAATCCTTTATGGTAACAAGATTAAAAAACTAATGTTTAACAAGAGAAATAATTGTTAATAAAAATAAGAGACTGTATATATATAAGTACAATATCTTAAAAATTGGTTGTAATTCTTAATAGTCATCTGTGGTGACCGCTGTAGCACTAAGATATGAAACGTGTTTGGTAGTTTTATTTGCCATTTTGTAACTTATTTCCTTGGGGACCTGGCATAGCCTGGTGGTTAGGACGCTCGACTCGCAATTTGCGGATCGCAGGTTCCAATTCCCGTTACCTAGCATGTTCGCCCTTTGAGCCGTGGGGCCGTTATGATGTGACAATCAATTCCACTATCTGTTGGTAAAACAATGGCCCACGAGTTGGCGGTGAGGAGTGTTGAGTGGCTAATAAATTAGGGACGGCTAGCGCAGGTAGCCCTCGTGTAGCTTTGCGCGAAATTCAAACCAAGGTGATTAATTTGTAGTGTAAAGCTATCCCGAATAGAAAGAGACACGTTAAAATTTATTTTACAATTTGTGAAATCTAAAGTTGTAAATATATATATTTTTTCCTTTTCAGTTTTGTGTTTCGGCCTAGCGCAAATTCAGAGTGGTATTCCCCTAAGATGTCAACATAAGAGCAGTTTGTCAATAATAGCTAGTCGATACTTTGATCATGTTGTATATAAACAAGTTAGTTTAGGTTTTATTTGTTTGCAGTTAATCAGAAAGATACACAATGAGCTACCTGTGATGTTCCCACCACTGGTATCGATACCCGATTTTTAGCGTTAAAAGTCCACAGACTTGCCGCTTTGGCACTGGAGGACAGTTAGGTTAGAATAAATTAGGCTAGATTCAATGTTTTTAATACGAATAATTGTTTCAGCTTTGCTGGACGTGTCTTGCTGGTCCTGTGATACTCAGAATGTAGAATATACTTACATTCTGCCTAAACTGATGATTGGCTGTTTTTCCGGTAAACAAATATTTTTTATGATTTGTTTGTTTGAAGCTAAGCACAAAGCTTCACAATGGTCTATCTGTGCTCTGCTCACGACGGGTATCAAAACCAGGATTCTAGTGTTGTAAGTCCGCAGACATACTGCTGTGCCCCTTGGGGGTCATTTTTTATGAATACAGTAGAAAAATCACCTGAAATTATTACCAGAAAAATTCTAGTTGTTTGTTGCTAAGCGCATAGCTGCAACACGGTATCGAAACCCGGTTTTTAGCGTTATATGCTTTCAGACTTACCGCTGTGCTACTGGAAGGCTGCCAGAAAGATGTTTAAATACTTTATTGTGTATTGTGCTCCGAGAACGTATCATGTCGAAATCAGGCATTTCAGAAAGCCACTAATTATTACGAGAAAAGGAATTCTCTTGTTCGTAAGTGAAAGCAGAAGGAGATTTTCTTGAAAAGACTTGTGGCCGTGCACAAGTCCTGAGAAGACTAATAAGGAAACACCTGTGAAACAATGTGCCAGGAAGCAGTGAATGTATCCACGAGAAGAAAATGCGGGTTTCACGATGAAGTCTTGCGAGTTTCTTCTGGGCATCACAGCGAAAAAAACCAATTTAAAAGAGTTCAGCCAAGCATAAAGCTTTGATGGTAGAAGTACTTCTTTGTAATTGGCTCTGGTGAAGGTGTCTCCCAAACCGACTAGGACCTCAGGCGTTGCAGAATACCCACACTACTTCACAGTCGAATGGAACTAAGAGGCTGTCTATTCTTTTAAGGACAAGAGAATCAATAGCCGAAAGTTTCGTGGAGTCGTGTAAATTTTTACTTTATTAGCTTGAACGATCTCTCTTTCCCATAATGATCCAGTTGAGTGGCTAAGAAGTTGCGACAGAATTTCAATACTCAATTTATTTGCTGAAGGATTAAAGAAATTGACACTGGAATGTATCCGGAAACATGGAAAGGAAGTACTATTTGGTGAATAGCTTACCGATTTTATTTTATTAACTTTTTTCCCCTGTTGTTTTGGAAGAGAAAAATTGGATGCATAGTGTTGTTATCGTGGGTCGTCATGGTGAAGAGGCTTTAAGTAACTGAGGAGTGAAACTGATTTAAACTTCCTTAAATCATAATGTAGTTGGTTTTATTTGGATATTTGATACTGAATAATATTGAAGGAATTCAGCTCTTACGAGGGTTAAGCAAAAAGAAAAAGCTGAAAATTAGGTTGATAGAGAAACAGGCGGATAAATATTCAGAAAGATAGAAGATTTAATTAAACGTACATTAGTATATTATTTAAGAAGTAAAATGTTCACCAGATGTACTAAACACGTTTAAATTTAAGTCAAATCACAGAAAAATTGAAAATAACTAGACATGTCATTTAATGAAAATTAAATGTTGTAATTGAACATATTAACTACCACAAATAAAATAAAAATTCATAACAATAACTGTGTCATTTGATTAAACACGTGTTTGTACATTTCACTGAAGATATTCGATGTTTTTTCCATTAGATCTTCGGGATAAAGTAACAAAAACCACTCTACATTTTTATACCCATCTACAGACTCCACGACGAGTTACTGCGTGAGAACTCCACATTTTTATACCCACTTACAGACTCCACGACGAGTTACTGCGTGAGAACTCCACATTTTTATACCCATCTACAGACTCCACGACGAGTTACTGCGTGAGAACTTCACATTTTTATACCCACTTACAGACTCCACGACGAGTTACTGCGTGACAACTCCACATTTTTATACCCACTTACAGACTCCACGACGAGTTACTGCGTGACAACTCCACATTTTTATACACATTTACAGACTCCATGACGAGTTACTGCGTGGCAACTCCACATTTTTATACCCACTTACAGACTCCATGACGAGTTACTGCGTGACAACTCCACATTTTTATACCCACTTACAGACTCCATGACGAGTTACTGCGTGACAACTCCACATTTTTATACCCACTTACAGACTCTGTAGGAATTGAGATTTTCAACCTGAATGGATCTTCATGCGTACGTGGGTTAAACTGCCAAACCGAAGACCTTTAACAATCAAACATAGACGTTTCCAATTTTGAGCTACTGACCAGAGGAAGCGCAGCCAGTCAGTAGCACTTACAACTACAAGGTCTCTTAGAACCAAACAATGGAATTGGTTGTCACAGTAATAATGCCCCCATATCGGAAATTGAAAAGCGCGTTCTGTGGCATCGCGTCTCGAACTTTAGATACTTCAGCAGGTCGACACACCTGGCTCAAACAACCTATAGACTCAACGACGAATTACTGAGTTAAACATTGACGACAGACATTCGAAAAATATGGTTTAGATGACGATTTTTGTTTAGAATTTTGCGCGAAGATATTCAAGAGCTATCTGCGTTAGCTGTGCCTGATTTTGAAGTGAAAGACTCTTGGGCTATTTTTTTGCCAACAAAAAGTGGAATTAAGCGTCACATAATAATGCCCTGAATACTGAAAGAGCGCGATTGTTAGGTGATGGGATTTGAACTTGCGACCCACAGATTGCAAGTCAAGCGCCTTAATCATCAGGCAAATATAGTTAAAACCGCATAGACAACGAAAACATCAAATTTAAATAATTGTTCAACCTATTATCGCCTTAACCGTCAGACCATGCAAGACTCAAACGATATTTAAAAGCAAAATGTTCAAAACAGCGTACTGGAATTTGTTATTTGGACACATGCATTATTATAAGCAGTTCATAGAATTAGTAAAAAACGAATGAAAATCTCAGCTAGAATCTGACAGAAAAGTATATCTCATGTTTTCGTTTTTATAAATTATCAGATACATTTTCATTAAATATAAAACTATCGGAGAGTGCACTAGCGCTCTCTATGTAGGGATGGCACAGACACCTGTAATAAAGCAGTACAAAAGTCATCTGGATTTTATTCTCTACAGGTTATCAGAAGCTAGATATAAAGAGCTACCTAGTGTAGTCACTCTATCTCCGGTGTATATGCCGCTTTTCAGCTATCCAGAGCGTCCCGAAGTCGAAAACCGGCGAATAGCCAAAACCAAGATTTCTTATTTTTGTTAATTATCATATTTTTTCAACAGGCCTAGCGACTACCTAGTTCTAGCAGTAACTATAGTTTTACCATCATTTGATAGAGCATGACATTCTTCATGATCTTTGACTATCTATTTTATTATTATTATATGCAACATTTATAGAGCTTTAGAATACACTTTATAACCTAGTAACCCACGTACGCCATCTTATGAAAAAATATACAAACAAGTATAAGGAAAAAAATTTATTGCCAAATGAAAAAGCTATGTAAGGCTGGCTACTGAACTTGAAAAAATGGAAACAACATGGGGATAGAAGGGAACATATAATTTGATCCGGCTAATGATTATATAGCAGACTAAGCTGTATCGACTTTACATGGAAATCCCTATATTATTGGCTTCCTCATTGGCAAAACAAATAGAACCAGAATTTCCAATCGTAAAATGTTACTCTATTGTAAAATAGTAATAAAAGTAATATTCTAAAATTAGCTAAAGAAAACGTATAATGATGAAAGCTGAGATTCTGTTCAAACACCAAACTTTCGATAGGGAAGCCCATAATGTGGGGATTTTATTCTCCATGTAAAGTCGAAACGGCTTAGTGTGCTATGTGATCATTAGCCGGATCAAGTGACATGTCCACTTCCATCCCTATCTTGTTTGGTTCCTATTTTCGAGTTCAGTAGCCAGCCCTACATAACTTTTTTTATATAGCGTAATTTTTTCTTTAATACTTATGTAGAATTACTATTAATATGATTCGGAAGCTTAAAGAATACTAAATGTAAATGACAATATATAAATTATTATATGTCCTTATTCACTGAGTCCAGCGGCTTTACATACCAGATGATGCAAATGTATGCTATTCTTGTTCTCAGTTTTCAGACAGTTTTTAAGTACAGGGTTGTGATATCATAATAAATTCTTATTAACAGTGCTTAATGGAAGGCTCTCTGAACAGAGTAAATTAATTATGTTTCTGTTCTCAATGCACAACGATAGTTTTTAATTATAAAGTGGTCTCATTTTTCTACACAGTGCACAAAGAATGGTTTTATATAACTAGTGACGCAAATATTTGTTATTACCATGTCTGAAATATAAATCTTTTATAATAAATGAAACGATTTAGCTACTGTATTATAAGAGAAAAGACAATTCGTAAAAAAAAGTTCGCAATGATTAACCAAAATTAATGCTCCTGTTAAAGTTTGTTTGTTTAGAAATTTTGCGCAAAGCTACACAAGGGCTATCGGTACATAGCCATTTTTTATTTTGAGCTGACAGACTAGAGGAACGGCTACTAGTCAACAATAATTGCGCTACTGTTGACTGACCAATTAGATGGGATTTGATCGACAATATTATAACACAGCTACGGAGAGTGTGCGGAGAGAGGGTTTTTTGCGTAAACGGGACACGAACCACAAACCCTCGGAAGCACTGTCAAGACATGCTAATCACAAGGCTACGCCCGTCGTGTACTGTTAATCAAAATCATCTCCATCTTCTGTTTTCTTTCACTAGAGACAGATTTGACGGGCATCTACTACTTTACGTAAGCTATTCGATTTTGTCAACGTTCTTTCTGCAGTACTTGAGCTGAATTGCATACAGGAAAGTGACGCGAGAAAGAAATGGCTTGTATCATTTTGACTAATGTAAAATCCTTAAACAGCATTTCACATTTTACGTTTTCTAGAAAAATATCTTTAGATACTGTCAGACATTTGTACAAAAATGGGCGCTGCTGCCGTATTGAAATATTCAACGTACACATTAGGTGGTAATTCAAGAGAAAACTTGAATTGCTTCTGAACGTAGATTTTTTCTTCTTCTGGACCACACGTAAGTATCATGAACATAGGAAGTATACCCCTGTGATAACATTGAACAATAAAAAATTTGCTACTGAAGAAAATTCAAGTGATTCGGGGTAATTTGATGGTGCTGGTTTCAAAAATGTTTTCAGAATTCGTACATTGCATTTTGAGTAATTGTAATATCTCAATATTTTATCAGCACTATGTGAAATATCATGCAATCAACTCAGTACAATAGATTTGTGTGGTAAAATTAAGTATACTTTGAGAGTTTAATGGATAAAAGGCATACATTTTTGATAACTTCAAACATTGACTGTATTGTACTGGCGTAAAATTCCAAATATATTGTTCATATACGTTATTTGTCGTAGATATAATTGTAGCGAATTGCACCACTTTTGCTTCATTCCCACGCTCACCTACTCCACCCGGGAATCACAAAACCCTCACGTGTTCAGTTTGTTAGAATATTCGAGAAGTCCCTCGACTGAGCATAACAGGGGTAGATACAGGTACCTCTCTCTCAGTTGTCTCTCACTCACTCAGTTGGTCACTTCGCCTCGCTCCATGCACAGTCAAAACAAAGTCCGATCATCTTCCTCGCATCATACCCGCGATATAATCAAATTCTTCAAAACTTTGTTTTTAAAAATCTCTTAAACTCTAGTTCTGTAAACAAAAATGATTTCATATTCTTTAGAAAATCGTTTGAAACGCTGGCTGCCTCCAGTACAAGTAAAGTCCAAAAGTGCAAAAATCACCCAAACAGTTTTTGCTACATTTGTGGAAAATATATTACAATTTCACGAAGGAAAAACATCACACACACAAAGTAAGTGTAGCTTAATATTGCTATGTTGGGTGTAAAATTGGTGTAACATGTGTATTGTACAGCTTGCACATCTAGCTTGAAACAGTGGCTGAATAAGAAGAGAGGAAGTATGCCATTTGCAGTTCCCATGATATGGCATGAGTCCAAAGATCATCTAACTAATTGTTTATTTTGCATGACTAATGTTTCTGGGTATTTAGGCAAAACTAAACAATACATTAAATATCCAGATATCGGATCTGCAATGAAATTAGTATCTCGTGGGATGGTCTTCCAATGCCACATCCACCAGCGAATTGGAAAACAGAAGAGTTATCCTGCGAAGAGGACAATGAATCATCTTCATCCTCTTCATCTAGTTATTCTTTCTGTGGCATCTCAACACAAATTACCTCATCTGATCACATAAGAAGAGCTAAATGATCTGATTCGTGACTTGTCTTTATCAAAACAGCATGGGGAACTTTTTGTTCTCGTTTACAGCAATAGAATTTATTAGTTACAGGAACAAGAGTTTCAATTTACCGAAGTCACCATCAAAGTCTTGCTTGTCACTACATCGTGCAATATTCTTTGAGTTTCTGTACAATTGTTGATGCAATAATGGAAGAATTAGGTACTGAACATCATCCTCAAGAATGGAGACTTTTTATCGACTCATCTAAAGTTAGTCTGAAAGCTGTATTTTTGCACAATAGGAACAGTAAGCCATTGACTTCTGTTGCTCATGCTGTGAACATGAAAGAAACTTATCAAAGCATACAGATTATACATTCTTGAATGCAATTTTTAATGAATAAGTAAAGTTACTAAATAAAAAGTTGTTATTTTCACGAATATATAATAATATTTTGAATAAATCTATCATAACTCAAAAACTAGTGTCAATCACTAATTTTCAACATGATTTTTATGATCAGCATTGTCAAGTTACTCAGAAATAGTTGCATGTTTTTCTGGTAGTAGAGATTTTTTTGTTGGCCACTGTAGTAGGTACCATTTATAACTTGCAATACAGTGTTCACGAAGTACCATTTACTAGCATTCAGTACAATGTACGTGAAGTACCATTCACTAACGTGCAATACAATGTACATAACGTACCATTTAATAACGTGCAATACAATATATATGAAGTACTACTTACTGACGTGCAATACAATATATATGAAATACCATTTACTAACGTGCAATACAATATACATGAAGTACAATTTAATGCTAAGTTTGATATATTTTGTTTCTTTTTAAAGTATAATAGAAGTTGAGAGAAAACTAAAAAATTAGTTTTGTTGGTCTTAATTATACAAAATACATTGGACAAAGTAACAGTCAACATATGAACGAAAACGACTTTCTTTCTCTACCGAGATCAACACTGTTCTTTGTAAATGACAAAACTTCTAGTGTACCGGAAAGAGTTAAACCAGTATATTTATGAAAGTCATTTTTACTATCTTCCGTAAAAACATAAAACACATAACAGTCACGTGACTTGATAGGTAGATTAATACCCCAGAGATATGCTGAATCTATGGGAAGGTCACAAGTTCCTGACTTGCCTGTTAAATTAAAGCCAGGACAATGTTAATTGGGACCGCCTGCTACAATAATTACATTATTAAAAGAACTAATTCGTCCAATTCAGTAACTAAATTAACCTTACCGTCAGTAAGTCTAATTATGGCAAGTATTACTCTGTTGTCACTGTCCCTACGGTGGTAATAACGACAATAGAACTTTCGCGTCGGCGCCACGTGACATCAATAATTCTACAATGTCATGTTTATTCCGTGACATATCCGATAATTTTCTTTAACACAGATCTAAATTTAAGGAAAGCTAATGGTATACAAAAAGTCGAAAGAAGGGGAGATAAAAGCGGGAGAAGATAGCTAAGTCAAAACAACCAATACAAGTTTATATGACCAGAAGATTTAAAACTGGTCTTAAGAATTTATATAACATCCGTTCCTAAAATACCGTAACATGTTAGACAGACGAAAGGTACAATATATATATATATATATATATATATCGTAAACGTCGACCCATTATTTGGATCAATTAGAGATAGTTTTAGATAGGGATTTTCTTTTTGTTTTTCCTTTGAATCCTCTGTTAACTCTCAAGGGATCTGAGCAACGAAACACCTTCTTGCGAGGTCAGTTTGAAATGCTTTCTGGTAGAAACATATGCTTTAAAGTCTCGGCAGCTTAGATGTACAGAGTGGAGTGAAAAACTAACTGAAGTATTATATATGATTTAATGTGTAATATATTGAGTTACGAAATAAACACAATTCTGCCGTTAAGTTCTATCTCATGAACTCATTTTTACGATGTGCTTAATTCAGAATGTTCTTCCAAAAAATATAGTTTTTGGAGAAAAACTGTTGAATTCATGAATATAATATGTTCGTGAGCACATAATTTGTTTAGTATTTTGGGAAAAAAATCGCTATCTTAAGGAAGGTAATATAATAATTTATCCCGTGTTACGGGAAGATTCTCTTGTTTAAGGGGTTATTAATATATCTCTTGGCAGCTATAAAATCTCTTATCATCTCGCGTTACGCAGGTGTGTGTACAAGTCGATGTTAGGTGTGCATCAAAAAGTCAAGTTTCTTTCACATCTTTAATTATAGAACAAAACATGCGTAGTAAAATAATTCAGAAGCTGACAGGAAGCGTAACATTTTTCCCAAGTGAGTAATTATGGAAAAATCGTTTAGTAAAGTACAACACCAAATAAGAAATACATATAAGAAAAGTTGTTCATTGGAGTTTTAACGGTTATGACGTCGACAATAAATGGCTTTATCTAAGCCTAACTTGCACTATAGCTATGGTAAAAAGCTGAGAAGAAGAATACCTTATCTGTAGGGATACCACCCCGTGTCACGTGGAGCCATTAACGCCAGTCTCTGTCCGAACTAAATTAGTCCCGTAGTGGCTGTTTTACTTCAATAAAATCTCTTGTTTTTTCCATGATTCACCAGAGATTTGGCCACTTCTGTGCAAATTCTGGTCACGAAACTCGAACTTGTTAGGCAACAGTAGAAGATAATGGAATACACTCATCAAGTGAACCTACTTGGCAAAAAATATTACTTTTTCATGCATGATTTCTACATGAAGTTAAGTAATTTCGGTCATTAACAGTTGTTAAAAAAAATGGAAAACCAAAAAAAAAAAAAAATTCCCCAATTTATAAGCTTCATTGGAGTACAATTTAATGCGTTTGTCTTTATTTCATCAAGCAAAGTTGGAGGAAATGACCTTATTTTAGCACCTACTATTAATGACGTATCTTATATAGAACTGTGAAGTTTGTTGATTTTTGACTTATCTTCGATTGCTTTAACACGTTCTGTCGAGTGACTTTGGTGGAATATAACGAATCCTCTACAAATTGCATACATAATGAATAGTTACGGATTCAAAATTAAAATTATTGATTTACAGTTTTTCGCAATATAAACCAAAGAACTATAAACTTAACTCTTATTGTTATTTATATCTGATTCAATACTGGCATGGGAATACTTATTTGGAAAGATAAATTAAGTCAAACTTTAGCTCACCTTTAAATGAACAATAACCAGCTTCAAGAAACATACAACGTTTTAATATTTCAAAACTGATGTCAACGATAGGCCAGGATTACTGCTTAGATCCTAAATTTTCAATGATTTTTATAGTAACAAGGAAGTTTCATATTCAGCAGGAGAGTCACTACCTTCACAACAGATGACGTCACGCCGAGTTTAGGAGTCTGAACAGGTGAAATAAGACTCCAGGTGCATGACATTTTAGCTTCTTTTCTATTAAATGTAAGTAATATGAGCGCCAGAATGACAAAAAAGAACACCAACGAAATGTATTGCTTAATGAGGAAATTGCTCATTAACTGCTATGAAAATTTGAGCTGTAAATCATATACAGCTAAGACGTGTAGAGTTACACAGTTTTTTGTATGAACACGGTATGTCAAACATATAATAATAAATTTTATATAATCCTACCCAATCTTTTTATTTTAATTAACGTTTAATGACTTCTGTTCCTAGGTTCGTTTCATTAGCTGTTTCTAGTAAACTGGTTAAAAAGAAGATCTTAGATAATTTTCATCTATTAGCTGTTTTATTTGAAACGGCTGGATTCAACGATACTGGAGACAAAGGGCCTTCTTGGAAAGGAAATCATGTATTTTATGCCTTTTTTTTCACAACTGATTCTTATCTAACGACGTGTTATGTAAGAAAAATACTTTGAAACATCATATATATATACATGTATTTCGTGATTTTACATTCAAATTTTTTTGATAATGTTTTCTTTTTTTGGAGGCTCAATGGAGAAATTGGTAATTTTCTGACATAAAAATACTTGGAAAGTAGAAATTAGTGACATGAACATACTGTTTGTTATTAAGCGTTTGGTATTTTAGCGTTAAGCGTCCTCAAACTTACTGCTAAGATAATGGGGGTCGTGAACATAATTTATGAATATATATATATATATAAATATAAGAATTATATACTAAATCAGAAAGTTATGAAATTGGGGAGTTAAGTTATAGCTTTAAAACTTTATAATTCTGGGTGGTTGGAGATTAGAAATATTCCTATATATCTTGTATGAACTCCATTCTTCCTCTATAAATAAATTATCTAGATTATTTTGTAGATTTTTTGAGGCTAAAACTAATTAAAATTCTATAGACATTTGTAATGAGCTTTAGTTTTAGTAAGAAAGCTAAATATAATTGTATTTATTTTGTCAAAAATCTTAGAAAAGTGTTTGTTCAATTTCTTTTATAAGTAGATACAGAATAGTTTATTAGAATTGTGATATGAGTTTCTATATAAAGTAAGCAGTTTTTATCAATACTTTTTTTGTGTAAGTTATACTAACGATAACTATAAACACAAATTTTCGTATATCATAGCAAGGCTCTTTATATTTCTTTGATTTGCTTAAGAGATAGGAGAATGTAATATTTACTTAAGGAATGCGCATCTATTCCATAAATTTTATCTTTCTGATAAAACAATCAAGCTCTCTACTGAAAGTTTTTTTATCAACTAATTTAGCATTATTACTGTTTTTGTTTTTTTCACGACGCGATTCTAAACTTTTTATGGACTTTAATTGGTGTTGTTTTTTTTACCATCAGAATACTTTATGTATCAAAACATATACATTTAATGGCTTGCAATTATTAAGACTTTGTTATTTTATCTAGAAATTTAAGAGTTGCTACACAGTTGTTTAAAATAAAGAACAGTTGATAATTTAACGTTAGGTATGATATCATCAAAGACAACGCAAACCATCGTGACTAACTATATAGTCACGTGGTCTCTTCCCCTCCCCGCCATCTGTGGGGTTCTCGAACTGCTTATAATTTAGTTCAGATCTGCAGTGCAATAACAATCAGTTTAATCCTGTATTTAGATTGGAGAGCATCACATGAAAATTATAAATTTTTGATTAGAGAAGAGCATTGATTAATATTACCATATCAAATAGATATCGAAGTTTTACACACGTTAAAAACGTACCGTGCAGATTTCACAATAAAAAAAAGACATTTCATGTTTTAACTTGAGAAGCTAAATCTTCTCTCTCTCTCTAATCTTGCTTTAATTTTCACACCACCAGTTTTTTTTTAAAGCTTATGTATCAAAAACATTCATTAGTAAAAGTTTCAGGTGATTTGCTCGTCATAATCATTCTGTAGACTAAGATGAATTTGTTCGAACAGTCCTCGAACGGTGCGATGGACGAATTGCTAAAATCAAATTGTTTTGTTCACAAGTTACCCTAAAGAACATTAACAAAGCTATTAATCCATTATTTTGAGTGTATGTTTAGAAATTTTTCCACAAGCATTATCAACTTAATAATACTAGAAATAAACGACCTTATAACACAAAAACTGTTGTTTTTATTAAATTAAACATTCAACTTTTCGCTTTACAGCTTTTTCAGGAGCGTTCACTAAAATACAAACTGAAGAGGCTGTGAAGCGAAACGTTGAATGTTTAATTTAATAAAAACAACATTTTGGTGTTATAAAATCGTTTATTTCTTGTATTAATATGCTTTCTATACACCAATATGCATTTCAGAAATTAACGTTCACTAAAATACAAACTGAAGAAGCTGTGAAGCGAAACGTTGAGTGTTTAATTTAAGAAAAACAACATTTTGGTGTTATAAGATCGTTTATTTCTTGTATTAATATGCTTTCCATACACCAATATGTACTTCAGAAATTAACGTTCACTAAAATACAAGCTGAAGAAGCTGTGAAGCGAAACGTTGAGTGTTTAATTTAATAAAAACAACATTTTGGTGTTATAAGGTCGTTTATTTCTTGTATTAATATGCTTTCTATACACCAATATGCACTTCAGAAATTAACGTTCACTAAAATACAAACTGAAGAGGCTGTGAAGCGAAACGTTGAATGTTTAATTTAATAAAAAACAACATTTTGGTGTTATAAAATCGTTTATTTCTTGTATTAATATGCTTTCTATACACCAATATGCACTTCAGAAATTAACGAATGATTATTATTAACTTGATTTAGACAATAACGGCTTCAGCACCAGACATGAAATCATTGGCTGTGGCTTAGTTCAAGTAGGTCAACGTTGCAACAATGTTTTCTGATGTAAAAGGTGAAAGTTCTTATTTAAAAAAGGCTGAGTTCAGTGTCACTACACTAGTTAATAAGCCCTACACTGTAGCAACACAATAAATTGGCCATATGTTAGAAACGATTTTCGTTTCACAAAATAATGACAAACAACAACTTTATTTCTTCTATATAAATGAAAACGTCAGAAGGTGGACAAACTTAGATGCTCGTAGTAGTTAATAAATTCAAAGACGTCAAATTTCTTATTTTGTAAAACAGCCATTAGGTGGCGTAGAAAAATCGTTACAAAATTTAAGATATGCAAGTTATGGAACTTATATAATCATTGTTAGCTGCTTCATCAGGTGGAAAACGGAGTTTTATAATAAATATTAAAAACACGATAATACCAAGAAAACATCTTTAATACGGACGTATTAATGATAAATATCAAGTAAAAACAATGAGAATCCGGAAATGATTACATTAATGACAACAGGAAGGAGTTAATGTAATCGATTCAGGATTCTCAATGTTTTTATTTGATAATTATTATTATTTTAAAGATACAATGTTTATACTCATATTTAAGCTTCTCTATAATGGTTTCTCTTAACGATGTTATTTATTAAACATGCGTTTGCCGCACGTTTTATCGTACATTCCATTATATTGTTACCG
Organism: Limulus polyphemus; assembly: GCF_000517525.1. Lineage (NCBI taxonomy): Eukaryota > Metazoa > Arthropoda > Merostomata > Xiphosura > Limulidae > Limulus > Limulus polyphemus. Next base: position 435,847 of record NW_013665833.1, on the reverse strand, counting down.
TTTAAATCTGTTTTTTCTAAGCTTCCGAGTGAATACGAAAAAGTCGCTCGATGCTAATGTTATTTTTTTTGTAGTTCGAATATTACGAACTAACATTTTTTTTTGAGATACTAGCGCTGATGATGGAATTTAAGGAAATTCCGAAACGTCCGTATCAAAGATGTTTTTGGTGTTACCATTGTTAGCTGACGTAGAAAAAGAATAGGAAGCATGTCTGCAATTACACGATATGGAAACCACGAGCATCAGAAGGTTGAATTATATAGGTCTTTTGTTTAGCTAAGTGTTGAAGAAAGTTCCATATATATATATATATATATATGTGCATTATTCTGAGAATGAAACCATTAAGACAACAGCCACACAAACATATATTAATATAATATATATATATTGCAGAGAAAACATGAACGATAGAAATATATTTTATGCAGTATATAAAAAAATATAAAAACAAACAGCATAAAAACTTTAAATTATGTTTCAATTTCAAGTTTGTTGCATCTCCTCTATCTCAAGTGCATGTCCTTGACATAACCTTAGTATGACAATTAACAACGCGGTAGCTTACATTTTCTGTCAAACTTCCATTCCTGTAGTGTTTGAGCTACACTCACACATACAAAAAAAATAAAAACATATAGAATTTAACAATTTTGTTTGAAGTTAAGCACAAAGCTACACAATGGGCTATCTTTGCTCTGCCCACCACGGGTATCGAAACCCGGTTCCTTGCGTTGTAAGTTCGCAGATATACCGCTGTGCCACTGGGGGCAAATTTAACAAAAACTGACGAATATACAAAGAGAGCTTCTGATTGCATACTTGTCAACTTTGATTAATTCCAGAAAAGAAAATGTTGCTTTTATTTTGAAAAAAAGAAAGGTTATTCAAAATGTTACCCGATCTTAAAAAAAGAGGTTATACGAAAGGTAACACAATAATTATGACTTAATATTTAGACCTAAGTCAGATCTGCCTAGGAAAACGGTTGTTTTAATAATTTTAAAAATAATATTACTGAAAGTTTATAAACTCCGTCTCTACATCATTCTTGTGATATAGGATCAATTCTTTATGTTTCCAAAATGATTCAGTGGGGTTAGAAATAATTTGGTTGGCCACACTATAACACTTTTCAATTCGCAAAAAAAAATCAAGGTTTTGAAACGTTATCACTTTTAACTACACTTAATTACTTAAATATCTCATTTACTGCAATTACTCTACCAGGTTTGATATAATTTAGTACATAATACTCTGTTCACAATCGATATTAATAGATATAAACATTTGGAAACGTTCGGATGATATTGGTGGTAACTCCGGAAAAAGTTCCTTCTTCCTTTAGTCTATATTTTTTACTTCATAACGTCCTATTTTGACTGCCTTTACTGAATTTAAGATACAGTGCCTTGCAAACGTATTCACCCCTACCATTTTGATGAAATACAAATAATGTAAATATTTTTTTAATGAAATTGTTTTTATTCAAAACTCTAATGATCAAACTTAACACTGTTATGTGTGAAGGAGGTTGAGTGTCAGCAAAACCTGCAAAGAAAATATATAAATTGAAATTTGCTAATTGCATAAGTATTCAGCCCCCCTAAGTCAGTACTTGGTGGAAACACTTTTGGCAGCAATTACTGCTTTGAGTCTTTATATATAGGTTTCTACCAGCTTTGCACAATGGGATGGTGTAATTTTTGCCCATTATTCCTGGCAAAATTGCTCCAATTCTGACAAGTATATTGGGAATCATTTATGGATTGCAATTTTTAAGCCTCTCCACAAATTATCTGTTGGATTCAAGTCAATACTTTGACTAGGCCACTCCAGGACATTCATTTTCTTCTTTTGAAACCACTCCAGGGTGACTTTGGCCTTGTTCTTCGGGTCATTGCCCTGCTGAAATGAGGATTTTCGACCTAGTTTTAGATTATTGACTGACTGAAGCAGGTTTTCCTCTAGGATTCGCCTGTACTTTGCACCATCCATCTTTCCCTCAATCCTGCTAAACTTCCCAGTCCATGCTGATGAGAAGCATCCCCATAACATGATGCTGTCACCACCATGCTTGACAGTTGGGATGGTGTTGACTAGATGATGTGCTGTTTTGGGCTTGCGTCAGACGTATTCTTTTGAATTTAGACCAAAACGCTCAATTTTTGTCTCATTCTGACCACAAAACCTTCTGCTACATGTCTGCAGTATCATTTACACACTTTGTCTCAAACTCCATACCAGATTTAAGATTAATCTTTTCAAGTAATGGTTTCTTTCTTGCCACTCGCCCGTACAGGCCAGCTTTGTGTAGGGACCGGAATATTGTCGATGTATGAACACTGACTCCCATCTCAGACATGGAACTTTGCAAATTTTTCAAAGTCACTGTTGGCTTCACAGTGGCATCCCTAACCAGTTTTCTGCTTGCCCAGCTGCTTAGTTTGGAAGGGTGGCCTGATCTGGGTAGTGACTGGGTGGTATGAAGCACATCTCACTCTTAACGATGGACTTCACCGCACTCAAAGGAATAATCAGCGACTTTGAAATTTTCTTGTAACCTTTTCCTGATCTGTGCTTTTCTACCACTTTATCCCTGACGTGTTTGGAAAGCTCCTTGGTCTTCATGGTTGGTTTATCGTGTCACTATGTGAGTTGTGACTTGAACAGGTGCATTTACTCTGAAGTCAAGTTAAACCACTTTCATTACACATAGACAGAGACCATTACCCTAATTTTGTGACCTCTCAAACTAATCTTTTGCACTTAAACTGTAGCAAAGGGTTTGAAAATCTAACTTACTTACATAATATGTTTGTTTGTGATGAATTTCGTGCAAAGCTACACGAGGGCTATCTGCGCTAGTCGTCCCTAATTTAGCAGTGAAAGACTAGAGGGAAGGCAGCTAGTCATCACCACCCACCGCCAACTCTTGGGCTAATCTTTTATCAACGAATAGTGGGATTGACCGTCACATTATAACGCCCCCACGGCTGAAAGAGCAAGTCCCACTTGAAAGTTTCATGATTGCAAGCTCAGACGGCAACAAAATGTGGAAACTTTGGAGGGGGTGAATACTTTTGCAAGGTACTGTAAGAAGGCGCCTGAATAAGGGCGAACTAAGATTTTATACCACATATTTCTATAGAAACACTACTTAAAATGTGACAGAGCCATAATCTATATACAAAGTTCACCTTTACTTTTCACAACTCACCCAGTCGTTTATAACAATGGAGACGTTTGTGAACGCCGGGCCAAATTAATTTTGTTTATTTGCTTTTCCTTTGTCTTTGTAATTAGTTTTGTGAGTAATAAAATTTACTCTAACGTTGTTATCATTAATTACTTTATATAATGTGTAACTTTATTTATTGGTCCGATGTGACTAGAATGTATGTTACAACAATAACGTGTGAGGTAAATTGGAGGTGATCACGATCACGCCTTACATCTAACCATATCGTTACTAACAACATTAAATTGGTTCTTACAGACTCTTAAAGACAAAATATAAGATATAATACAAACAGTCGAGATATTTTCTTCAGTTATTAGATCAAATTTAATGTCTAACGTTTTATTGAAGACAATTAACAAACATTAAATCTTGATACATGAGAGATCTTCCAGAAAACTCGTAACAAATTCTATGTGTTGCTGAACTGGTTCTAGTTGTCTTAGAAAACAAAAACAAATGGCAGCGCAGTTAATGAGCCGAGGTTGCTGTCTGATCAGGAACTGACCAAATCGGACCTCCTGACGCTCGTGATACACTGTGAAAAAAGTGAAATTTCCTGCCTGTTGTTGTCGTGGTTGTCACCTTCACTACGTGACCTTCTGTGAAGAATGATTGGTCAGATGGAGGGATTCGTCGCTATCATCAGTTATAAAAAGGACGATCCTGATATTTGTTTGAAGGCACGACCTAGAACATTCAAAACCTTTCTAAAATTATTAGTATTTTTTTCTAAGTAGGAGGAAACGCACATCTTTCACCTAAATGATTTTAGCCTAACAATATATGATTATAAAAACCAGCATTTTTCCAGTTCAACCAAGATCTACATATACGGTCCCCTGACAATACTTTTCAGCAGCCCTCATATCCTACGTTCGTTCCCAGCTAGCGTGGAGATTTCATTTCCGTCTGACGTCACTGTGAATTTCTTTGTGAATGCTGTAAATGAAAACAATAAATAGTCCTTTACGACGTTTTCTCTATAGGGTGGGCTTAAACAGGCACGTGAAAATGAGACACTACGATTATCGAGTCAGTGTCTGTTTGACACTTATATAGTAGTCCAGTGAACGAATCTAATTTCTGAATCTTACAAAAACAAAAAACAACATATTTACACGAGACTAACACAATAAATATTTCGTTTTTACATCTACACAATATATTTTACATAAACGGAACAAATCAATTTAACATGTTTTTTTTTTTTAATTTTGAATATAAAAGTTTGAAAAAAGCGTTAGAGTGAAAGAAATTATATATATATATATATTTGTCGTGAACGCTTCCTATTTTGAAAATATATTAATGAATCCAATACAAGCAATTTTATTTTAAAGTAATGTGATTACGAAGAAATTTGGTTTGAGGAAGGAAGAATTGCTACAAGAACTTAAACATGAAAATTTTAGTTCATTATGTGAGTCAACCTATTAAAAACACCATTCGTTTATTATGAATAACCAGATCTATATGACTGTGCTTGGACGTTTATTTTAAGTTAGTACGAAGTCCATTTAAAATATACGTTCCCCTCAGTGGCACAAGGGTGTGTCTGCGGACTTATACCGGTAGAAACCGGGTTTCGATACCCGTGGTGAGGGAAGCACATTTGTGTAGCTTTGTGCTTAATAATAATAAACATATATATCATATTGTTGTACGTCATTCTTTATTTTCAGTCATAAGTTCTTTCAGTTTTAATAATACTTAGTTTTTGGCGTACGGATGACCTTCGATGTAGTTTCTGACCTGCATAAATGTTCTCTGACGTTTATTCTAACTTAATATGTAGTACACTTAACAAATATGTCATTCTAGCACTACTTAATTTTAATGTCATCCTTAACACAGGAATTGACCTCCAGATTACGTTTGTTTGGGTTCCACTGTGCTAAGTGCTATTTTATAATAACTGCTTTGCGCTGAATATGTTGGTGTTATATAAGTATTATAATTGACCGATTGATGATAAAGATCATAGCTGTTTGTTAGGGAAACGCCTCTCTGACTTTTTAAGCAATAGCTGAGGTTTCTTTTTAAGAACCTTCATTTATCGCTATACATGTAGAATAAAGTGGTTATCTTCTACTGTGCTCTGGAGAAAGTTTGACTATGATTTTTTTTTCTTGGAATTTTTTCCAGTTTCAAATCTTTATGTTGTTGCCAACGGCAGGTTTTGGTCTAGTTCGTCAAGCATTTGACGTGGACAGGTACCGTAAATCTTCGGTCTTCCCGTCATTATCCCAACTTTGTGGACGAAAAGATTGGAGGGGGGCTAGTCGATGACCTCTTAGAAAGAAAAACCGACTGAAGAAACTTAGGTCCTGCTTACAGAAGTGCCATTAAAAACGAAGGCGCGGACATAATTTATGAGGAAACACACGACGTTTACAAGAAACAGATGAAACTTTCTTGGTACCTAAATACCGCCCAAGAATTATTATCATTCCAAGGTCAATGTCGTGTAGTTCTTTCTGCTACAGTAGCCGCATGTTAAAATTTATAACGAAATCAAATAAACGCATTTATTTACCCTCTTAATTGCTAACTCAAATGTTTATTAAATTGTCTGACACTGTGCTTACTACTACTAGATCTCTATCTATTTTCTCAGTATCAATATATTAAGACATATATATATATATATATTTATAAAACATCTCATTTTAACACCAATATCACCGTATTAATGGTGGTGGTGATTTTGGTGTTAAAATGAGACAGTGTTCGTTCACATAAGATTGTTTTCTTGAAAAGCAGTTGTTGTATTAATATATTTAATTTGTTCGGTTTTAATTGTATGCGTATACATACATTACAAATGTTAAATACACACGTATACTCCTTTCCGAGTCTATTAAGTTTTTTTGATACGTTGATATAAAGATGATTGTGTCCTTTATGCTAATATTGTATTTTGTCTATTTGGATTTGTAGATCTATTTATCTGTTTTGCAACCAACCAACTGTGTTTCGCCGTGACGTGAGTTTGGATAAACTACGTAATTAAAGTCTGTCACTCAAATGATTAGCATTGCATGAAAATGTACTTTTGTCTTTTCTCTTCTTTCACAGTTACAGAAAACAAAAGTTAGTAAAGTATACACTTCTATAATCTCACTTTACTACACGAAAATTTAGCCCTCAAATTAAAGTATTCCATCTTCATCCCCCCCTCTCTCTCTTTTCGATCGTTGAGCTGATCTTAAAGTCAGTCATTATATAGAACAAAACGTTCGTTTCACTATAATGTGTTTAACAATGAAATTAAGTGGTGATTCTTCATACCATAATTAAAACCATTTGTGTATGTTATGTCACATCAAAAGCTACTTTAAGTTGAATATTTTATCACTTACTGATACTAGAGGGCGTTACATATGTAAATACGATAAGGCAGTTATAATTCTCATGAACAAGTTAAATTATTTTAAATCACCTTTCTTCTATGTGGAAAACTACCGAAGTGTACCTTTATAGACTGTGAAACCTTAAACATGCATTTTAACATATACACGAAGTGTTATTTCAAATAAAACACGAAAAGAAACACTTGAAAACATAGTTTGTGACTTTAATTATAAACAGTTCTATCCTATCATACTGCAGTGGTATTTATTCACTGTTTTAGTTGGTTGATACACGCAAGTTTGATGTCTTTTCATGCACTTCGATATATATACATTTCACAATGTGTTTATCATAAAACTTATACTATGAATTAAGATTTGACGTAAGCTCTGATACTGTATGACGTATATAGTAACAATATGTATAGTTTTCGAGAACAAAACGTTTCGTTTCACTAGTTCAATTGAATTGAAGTTCATTACTCAGCAAATACACACACACACACACACACACAGAGGAGACTTTTAGAATTAAGCTAGTAAGGCGTTCCTAACTGAAATCTTCAAACGTTTTGACTATATAAAGAACAAATAAAAGTCCATTTTTGGTGCGCACAAAAGTTAAATCCTCACTTTTAACAACTCTAAAATCTCTGTCCTATCGAATGATCACTTCTCTCTAAGTCGGGCTTTCCTCTTTATTGGTGTCAATCGTTTTTGAGCGCTTGTTGACCCTCTTTTTACGAACAGTGTTTTATAAACTCTCGCGCGCTACTGTGACGCGCTGTATATTTGAAAGTACGTTCTAGAATCAACAAAGTGTGACTGCCGCCAATATGGTCGACACGGATTTTACATCTCCCAACACACCCTTGGGGTTTGAAGAGAGTTTGAAGTGTCATTTTTCCGTTATATTCCTCTCTCCTAACGTCGTTCTCCAACCGAATGTTTGATATATGGCCTCAGGCAATCGGCTTTCTCTCTCGGCTTCTTTATCCATCCTTCTCTTTGTCACTGTGCATTTCTAGATTTCATTTTTATTTAGGCGTTGCTTTCTTCGGTATCTATAAATTCGACCTAAGTTGACTAAACATTTATTAGATAGATATCATAAAAGAGCTCAGCCAGGTGGTTTTTATTTGAAGCTTATAAAACATACAGGGAAGAACGAAAGCGGGAACGGCAAGCGGAGGAAGATAGAAGATCTATTTTTATACGTTTTTCTAAGTTCTTTTAAAGACAATAGATAAAAATGTCAGTAAATAGCTTCTACCCGCTGTAGCAGAGTACCTGTACGTTTGGGTTTTATCTGCCTTAATAAAATGTCGTCCTCGTTTTTACGAATAATTTCAGTTGACATTTTTACCGATTAGTTTATTTGCTGCTCTTCTGCATAATATGTCAGATAAGACAAATATATGTATCTATGTAAATAAATATATATATATATATTTCAGATCTGAGACTGCTTCAAGATGTTTCGAACACCAAACTTCGTTCTTTGTTGTTGTTTTTTTATGAAATTGAAGTTTGTTGTGTGTAATTTTAAAGAAATGGCAAATATTTTAAGGAAAAATGACATAATAACTAAAAAAAATTATTGCGTCTAGTCAAAGATACACATAAAATTAAATTAATTGCTGTTAAGTGGTTCCTGCAAAAAATATCTATCTATCGTGGTTGGGCGTGGCCTAGTGGTTAGCATGTCGAGCTGAACATAAAAAGGTCCGAGGTTCGAAGCGTCATATGCCAGTGAATACTTTTCATACTTTCAGCTGTAGGAGGGGTTATATCTGTGACAGGAAATCCCGAAATTCGGTTAACAGTAGATGTGTAGGCGGCAAGTGCTGCTGATTAATTGCCCTCCCTCTGGTCAGCAGTTCAAAGTTAGAGATGACTATGCCCGAACCTTGAGGTCTCTAACTTGGTCATTTAATCCTAGAAGTTGCATAAGGTTACAGTTCAGACTGAAAATACTAAACACCTACTTTCATCGATTTATACAGAAAATGCTCTTGTTTGCACAGTCGCACACACTGTTGATAATTGGGAAGACAACTTTTTCTTTAATATTGTGCTAAATTGTATATTTAATTTTCTCTTTTTTTTATCCAATTTACCTTTCTATATCCACTTTTTGTTCAGCTATATTTGCCCTTATATATATATAAACTATATATATTTATATGTTGATCTAATTTTTCCTACCTATATTCCATCTATCCGTATATGTTTTTAACATTAATATTTACACACATGCCTATTTATATCAACTTATTTATATATAGTCCTCAATAACCTGTCTGTGATGGAACACAACTGATACATGACCTTTTTTTTCTTTCATTTGTTTTTATTACGTAATATTTCATTTGATTTTTCAAGCTATTTAAAGATGAATCATAGATGATCTGCTTTTCGGGATTTCATATTATCAATTTCTATGAATGTGACACAAACAGGCCGTCTATTTGACACAAGCGAAATACGCTCCATAAATCTCGGTGATCGTTCTTAGCGTTCAGCTGGAACAGTGAATGACAAGGTACAATATTAATCTATGTCCCTCGTTCGTATTCATATTTATGATACTATTAATCTCACTGTCCCCCGAGCATTACCCACGTGCTGGCGCGTGTCGCCCTCACGAGGCTGATCGATCATCAGATCTCGTGTGCTTGCGGCATATTATGCCATTGCGAACTTGTAACGCATATAATTTGTCAGAGCAATTTTGACAGCATTTGTCACCTGTCAACAAAAGCTGAACAATAACGTATCAACATCTTCATGTGGAAAACAGTTTTGCTTGTAAAATACAGTTCTAATTGGTATTCTTAACTCAGGCTTTGAAAATCGATATTTGAAAACGTTAACCATAACTTCTTTGAATATAATGCCTTCCCCCGAGGTGGCTCAGTGATAAGCATAAGGGTTTTCCACTGAAGAAGTCAGGTTTCGATACCCGCAATGGGCAGAGTACAGATAGCCCATTGTATAGCTTTGCGCTTAACAAACAAATAAACTTGGAATATAAAACTACAAATGCACACTTTAGCACCAATACTGCATAGAAATAAATAATAATAATTAAATTTGTATGGAAAACAAACTTTAACGTCAACACCACCAATACAACACGATAACCTTTAACTGCATATCTGTAAGCATATAAACAAAATATTGTAACATCTACGTACCGAGACCTTCATATTTAGGCATACAATTAAAATCAATCATGTATGCAATAAATATGCAACTTTAAGCCTAAAAATTAAACCAAACAAAAAAGAATGAAATTGTTATATTGTTGGCCGTTCCTAAACAGAAAAGAAAAATAGTTTTTAATGGTAGCCTTTTTCTCAATATTCCATTTCTGGCCTGCGGAGGTTTGTCTTGAAATTGTTAGCATTCTTTTCTTGCTCAGGAGTCACTGGTCTTGTCCTCTACCAATTGGAACCCAGAGTATGGTCCAGTGGATTACATTGGCAAAACACTGGGTGCGCCAGCATCCTAATGTATCCAAATTGACGAATATTTTGAATCTTTTGCAGTTTTTTCTTTTGTTGTTCCTCTAGAGAGCTAATTAAGCACTTGTAGATGGTCTGGAGATACTACCACATATTACATCTAGAGAAGAGACAACTATAAATACTTATCTTTTTCATTTCCTTTCAATTATTATAATTCTACCTATTCACGTCATGCTGCTAAATGTTTTTTTTGGGGGGAATACAATCAGAAAACAAAAAGTATTTTTGATATCAGTGGTGAGTTAATAACAATAATAATTAGAGATGAAAATAAGTGGAATGCATTTTACTTTTCAAATTATTAAAGTTCTGCTGTTACTTCGATTAACTTTTTGGTTTCCAATACAGACAACTGATCTGAACACATCTGATCAAATGTTTATATATGGATTTAGGATTACTAAAACAATGTATGGAAAACACTGGGGGAGGGCACCCGTGGCCCATGGGAACGACGTCAATGAATCTACCTCTCGTTCTTCCGCCAATGTTTCTGACACTGGTGAAAATATTGGTGGTACAAGCAGCTCTTCTGGTTCCAGAAGACAAAAAGCAAATCAGAAGATCGTCTTATACTTACACGAGTTACAACGCATCTCAGCCGTCTAAAAGTCAGACCTCTAAAAGTTAATCTTCCTATAGTTCGCATATGAGTGGACTTGTCGTGAAAACTAACGTGTTTAACCCCTCTGCTTTATTCTGAAGGGTTAGTGACACACATTATGCCTTAAACAGCAATCTCAGTGGCTGAAAAACATTATGTTGGCTCAGGTATTTACCATGTTTAATTACAGCTACGTTTAGTAATAATTATGATAACTAATTCTAAAGGGGAAAAGTGTCGATAAGATTAAATAAACAAATAAACGCACTAAATACGATTATAGACTTAACCAACCAAAAACAAGTGTTTCTTGTTTCTTCAAAGATCCTGCATCCCAGTGGCACAGCGGTATATCTGCGGACTTACAAAGCTAGAAACCGGGTTTCGATACCCGTGGTGGGCAGAGCACAGATATACCATTGGGTTTAACTTCAAATAAACAATCAAAGATTCTTAAATATTTACAAATCATTTTATCAATACATCCTGCATTTATTGCCATATATTTTCAGTTATTTTCATTTTCTCTGTCCGCTCTTTCATTTTACATCTACACTTCAGCAATGTGAGCTCAATCTACTACTGCTGTTGTATACATTTTCTTTCCTAGCGCTTCAATCAGTTCTTTTTCCCATGGTGAATATCTGCCCATATCTCAATCTTTTTCTTTTATTTCTCCCTCTCAAGTATTCAGTTGTTCTAATTTCATTCTTGATTTTTATATACCAGTCACAATAGTATGCTTTTACAAAGTTTTCTTTGTCTTTTGTTAAGCACAAAGCTTTACAATAGGCTATCTGTGCTCTGCCCACCGCGGATATTAAAACTAGATTGTTAGTTTGTAAAGCCCTAAGATGTACCGCAGAGATTCCGTAGGGCTTTTATCTTGTTATCTGGAAAATGTTGTTCCATTGTTCTTTGAACTAACTCTGCTAACTTCTTCTCAATCAATTCTGGATATGCTTGGCTTCTTATCAAATTGTGTATTCCTGTGTTTCCAGCTAACCTTCAGTCATTCCTTCATGTTACGCCTTCATTTAGTATTTTCATTATTCACAATATTCCACTCAGTATTTCCCAAAAGCAAACCTTTAGCAATTGATTCGATCTAATTTTCGTAATATTCAAAACATATTAACAAATTATCTTAATCGCAATGATGGATATGCTTACTCATCACATTTCTAAGTGCAAAATATATCACGGCGTATTCATGCTTAATCCCATTGTATATTTGATGTACTTTCCTTTTCAACGGTATCTATTTGGTACCATACCCAGACTTCCACTGCTTACATGACAATTGAAACAACAGCGTATCAAACAACTGTTTCTTTTTACTCCACTTTTGTTCATAATAATACACCATGGTGCACTCGGTGCTCTCTACGACTCGATACATAGCTATTGGATTTCTTCATATGTCGAGTTTCTTAGTAGTTGGTCAATATTTTAAATGCATGTATGTTCTTATTCATAACGCCAATCGTGTTTGATTGACATCATTTTATTCTTCTCAATATAGATTTTAGAGTTTGTTATCTAAACCTTTTTCATCTGTCACAATAATGATATCATCTGCACATTTAACATCTTCCTTTTACTGTTCTCCAATTTTTTTTTATCTTTCCATTCCTTTTGTAAATTATCTATGTGAATTACAAATAGAAATGGACACCCTAATTTGGTTCCACATCGTGTCTGAAAAGATTAACTCAGTCTTCCTTTAAGTTTAATCTTAATTTTATTTTCCTTATAATCTTATGTCTTCGGGTTTCGATACTCGAGGTACAGATAGCCCTTTGTGTAACTTTGTGCTTAATAATAAACAACCTTATAAACTGCTTGCATCACTGATAGCATTCATTCTTCCTTGTGTTCCAAGTTCTTTCAATTTTGCATATAATCCCGTTTAATTTACTGTATTGAATTCAGCTTTGAAATTGCCAAAATATGCGCATGACTTTCCCTTCCATTCTGTAACTTATTCTCAATTATTAGACTTAAAATAAGTTATTTTTTCTTCTTCCATGTCCTTTTCTAAATCCAGCTTGTCTCTCTCAACTTTTGTTTCCAGCCGCTTTCGCAATCTTTCTGCCGCTGTTGTTGCTAGAATTTTATAAGTAGTGTTCAGTAATGACATTTCTCTACAATTAAATGTTAATTCCTTTGCGCCTTCTCCTTTATAAATTTGCCAAATGATGTTGTTCCTTTCTATAAATGTTATTGTTTCTAATGCCTTATTCACTATTTCCAAAACCTTCTTCTTTATAGCTTTTTGTCCATTTGTAAAATTCATTCAATCCATGATCTTCTCTTGGACGTTATTGCTTCTTCTTCTTTTAAAGCAGAACTAAAATATACTTCTCTTCAATACAAATAAAACAATCCTGGTTCTTGTTTTAAAAACTCTACTATGTTTTGTGACAACATCTATAAATAATTATCTCTTCAATGGCTGTTGCACCATTCCTTTTCGTCAAAACATTTCTGTAGCATTTTTAGAGGCCTCATTCTTGTACTAGTTATCACATCTTTATCATATTCACTCCATTCAAGATCTTGACCTTGCATTATTCATTTACCCATCCCTACAATTGCCATCCTTCTTTCATCACACTCACACTTTTCCAGTTTCTAACGATTCTTTCCTGATATCCTGGGTTTTTATTGCAAAATCTACTTGATCAAATAACATCAGTCTCTTTCACTTTTCCTCTCCTTTAGGATCCTTTCTCTTTCTTTCTCAATCTCAAATTTAATACACCAAACATGCTCGCCCTTTCAGCCGTGTGGACGTTATAATGTGACGGTCAATCCCACTATTCGTTGGTAAAAGAGTAGCCCAAGAGTTGGCGGTGGGTGGTGATGACTAGCTGCCTTCCCTCTAGTCTTACACTGCTAAATTAGGGACGGCTAGCGCAGATAGCCCTCGTGTAGCTTTGCGCGAAATTCCAAAACAAACAAATTTAATATTTATTAGACGTCTCCATTTTCCTCCATGTTCTTATACTCTATGTGCTCTCGCAAGTCATTTTAGTTTACAGTCATAAAATATTCTTGACCTCTTGAAAGACCTTCCTTTCGGTTTCAATCTCTGATTCTTTCCCGTTTTGTTGTTGTTGTTCCTTTTAGTACTAAATTCCGTCTTGTAATTAACTAATCTTCCTCTGGAAGGCCACTAAATGAATCTTTAACTTTCCAATCTCTTCTTGAAATGGTTTCTTATGTTTCCCCCTTTCACTCCTTTCCTGCACCATTGTTGTTTTCTAAGTTCAGCATTTTCTCTTTTCCTGTGGTTTATCTCAAAAGAGATCTCACCAAATTTAACCCATTAACATATTATTGTCTTCTTCTTCTGTTGTGCCTTCATGTTCTTTTGTTCTATCTCGCTTCTTTTACCCCACTTCTTTTCAATTAAATATTGGTGACCTTAATCATTTTTTCTCTCTTGAAGATCTCCTTGATATATCCATCTACTTTCTTTTCAGTTCCAACCAAATTTATCTTTAATCATACGTAGTTTACTGGCACTGTGTAATATAGCTCTTCATTGATGAATAACTTAATTCTTCTAGGTTGCTCATTTTGAATTTTCATTGATGTTTAGCTTAAAACGTGGTCCAATCCAACAGGGAAGGCTGCCATACTGTCATTTTATACCATAGCTGAGCCTATCTCCATTTTAAAATATTTTCCCTCGTAGTTTTACTATAACTTTATTAATGTCACTAGTATAAAATGTATCGATCAAACTGACCCCTTACCCCCAATTACTTCTATAGCTATCGCAATGAGAGGGACGGACTCGAAAAAAATTCACCTTTAGGACACCTGTTCGTGGTACCTGAGCACATGTGCCAAGCATGGTCCAACAAGCTTGTGAGTGAGAGTATGAATAGTTTCAAAAATATGGCGCTCCTGGATCCATAGGAGGGGCAAGAAACACAAAATAGGATGCCAGGTTCGGGTTCAGTGGCCTTGCAAATGTACATCATGCCTGAGTGACCTTCCAGGTGTAATTCAGCCTCTTTGTTACCTCAAATAAATAAGGGTAAGGGCTATGCCATACAGATAAGGAAATCCCCGGGTCACCCCGAGTCCACCTGCCATGTTTGGTCCTGTTAGCTCGAAAACGGTGGAAGGAGTCTGCAGACAAACCAATTCACATACACAACCGACAGTAATATTGAATAAGACAATTTCTCACATTTATTTCATATAATGCATGTGCACCAATAATGGTAGCTCACAGTCATTCCACAAATTCACGTGAACACACAGAGATGCTTATATAGTAGATAGGGTTAAATTACATGAAATTTGTGACTACTAGGCCAAAAATTACCAAGTTTTGGAACAGTTGGTCGATTTTTACTGTGTTGTCTTATATACCACAGTGATGTAATGTGGGTCACATATCAGTTGAGTTTCTTGGAGTTTAGAAACTTCGGAAACCCATACTTGACTGCTATTTAGTGAGACCATCATATAATATGACGAAGTACGTGCATTCATCACTTAACACGCAACAGAACTCAGTGAATAGCGCACTACAAAAATTTCCTCCATGACCTGTATGGATTCCTTTTGATGATCTAAACTGAGAAAACATTCATTGCTCAGCTAGCATGTCAACTGTAGACAGTATTGAAGTGTTAGCCAGAGGACATCTTTCTACACATTCTATTATAACGATTATTATAACTAATATATAATTATTACTTTTTAATTTCTGGGATCGATCTAGTTATATTCATGACAATATGTTATAATAGAAAACCAATTTTACCTAACATGAACTGTTCATTTTCTATGCATCTCACACAGTATAGTATCAACACCACTGCTATACATCATTATGAGATTCAACCAGTAAAACAGATCCTGTTTCCTTAGATTCTTTTGCTATTGCCATATCTTAGGCAGTTTGCATGCTGTTTTGTATTTTTGTCTCGACTTGAAGAATCTTTGTGCAATCATGCTTTCTGCTCTATTTTCACTGGTAGTTTATATCGCAAGAGTTGTTGGGTGGAGTTATAATTCTATCTTTTCATTGGTGTAGTATGAGTGATAAATGGTGAAACCCTTATAAGTTAGGCAGGCTTGACTGTATCATGGCATTTGGTGATGCCAATAGCTAAACCACATGAGATGTTTCCTTACTGTGTAAGATGTTGGTTCCTTGAAAGGTTGTATTACTTTGGAGCTACAGCAACAACTGCTGGTGGATTAGTCAATTCTGACATCTTATTCAAAGTCACAACTGAATCTGTCAGAGTAAGAATATCTGTCACTTGAAGTTGAAGTCGGATGGGTTATTCAGCAGAATTTCTCTGAAATTTTTATAATTTGTTGTGGTCTTGCTTGGATAAATGTTTCCATGAAATCAGTACAGCTCACTGGCAAAGGCAGTTAAACTCTCAGATGGTTTGCATTGTCAAGCTTTAAACTATGCCTAATGTAATGCTCAGTGTGGTATCAGGTCAGACCTGTGATGAAGGTTGTTGATGACACAGCCCCAGCTTTACAGTTAGTAATTTTTAAGCTAGAAATTACAGCAGACACTACATTTCTTGGCTCTGTGACCAAGTATATCACACAGTGGCCTGTTTGAAATTTCTCTGGTACACTTTTAAAATCAATCATCAGACTTATTTGTTTTTGTTAACCTCCCTAGCCTGAGCTAGCCCTGGACCAGAGTAATCTGGTTTGGCTAACAAGTACAGAAGTACAATGTAATGACTATCTATTCACTCAGCATTCAAGGGAAGTACAATGTAATGACTATCTATTCACTCAACATTGAAGGGAAAATAATGTTTGTGTTCCAGCTTAGATATGCTGCAGGATGCCAATGTAAAATAGTCATTACCAATTGTATCCTAGGTGTGAACATCTCGACTTTGGCCATGATTCTGAGTCTCTTGCAGTTGAATTATTTAGAGTTAACTCAGTTACTTTGACATTCTTAAGCTTCTGCTCCTCCTGTTAGCATGGCAGAATTAGTCAATAGATTGCATTAACTTCACTTTTTTTTTTACTTTTTCAGCTAAGGATCAGATGTGTCAACCCTGTAACGGGGATGGTTTACACTGGAAACTGACAACTGAGGCATCCTAAAGAGATCTCCTCACATGGTTTCATAACACCCCAACCTACTGTTGTCTAAGCAAAGTCTTATTATCCACGACTTCTCCACCGCAAACACATATCCCACCTGGATGTAACCATGGGCAACACCTCAGATTTCTGTTGAGCATCCTACATTGGAGAAATAAGGGAGAATTCCAAGTAAGTCTTGCTAGTGCTGGAGAGCACTCACTATCCAGGCCTGTACTGAACCAGCATCCAATACTTTTCCTGGCTTGGTATGCATTTCTGTAAAGCGGATATGAAAAATAAAACAAAAGAAGTGAAAATTTTGTTAAACAGAATCACCAACATTTTGAATTTCTGTCCATGATTTTGAGATCTGTTGGAATATTAAGTCCTAGGGATCAATGATTCTGTCAACTTTTGAATAACTTAATGATGAGACAAAACTTTAATCTTTACAGCTTCATGTATTTGACGACAGAGTGGAAGTTGTTGAGTAATGTAGCTGATGAGAAATTATTTGACAAATTAAAGTAGAATATAGGGGAAATAAACTGTTTGTTTTGTTTTGGTGAAAGCCACACAATAGGTTATCTGTGACCTGTCTATCAGGGGTATTAGAATCCCGGACCTTAGAGTCGAAAGAACGTAAATGTAAAGCTGACTTACCATGGTACAAGAGAAATGAGTTACTTTTGTAATGATTTGGTATTGAACAAAGGTTGAATAATGTAACCACAAATGCAATGACTGGCGGAAGGCTACATGAAATCGCAGTTATTTCACACAACCTCTCTTTTTCGATGTTGAAAACAAATGTATTGAACAAAGAAAGCTACATTTCTTGATAAGGTAAAAGCGTGTCCAATTAAGTTTAGATAATTCTGCTCTGTTTATGTTATCTGACATGGCAACAGTTCCATACAACATAAGGAGTGACATCCAGGAAAAAGTGATTACCTCGTGCTATTGGGCCACAAATATACAAGATTCTCTTCTAGCTGCTGTGAAGTTGGCACGTGAAATTACAGTCTTGTTACTCTCAGATATACAAAAAATAACCTACAAAGTTTTTTTAATGTTCTTTTTATGTATAGGAAGTGTATGCTCTATGATATGGATACCTAGGTGTTTATTTGTGATGATAAGTCATCACATTATTGCATGTTTGCCCTAGTTTGCTCTACGTCTGTCCCATTATAATTATGTTTGCTGTGTTTAAAACTATCACAATCTTTTATTTTCATACTTTTTCCGCAGCTACAAAAAACGTCTCGGTTGACAGATTGGTAAGCTCTAGGGGGTTATGATGCAAAATTTGGTGTTTCATATTAACGGTGGCTACAGCGCAGATAACCCATTGTGCAGCTTTAAATAAAACAAACCTAAATCATCACAAAATGTTACCACAGAACACTAAAACAATATATCAGTAGACACTACATGATACTCAAGAAAGATTTTATACATCTTGAGATAATGCACCTTTCACTGAATATTACCCATACGTATTTTAATCACGTAAATAAACTTTTGGCAAATGAAAGTTGTAAAGCACAAACAGAAAGCATGTTGAAAGAGAGTACAAATAATTATGTTTCAACTGCTTTTTTCATCAATTCAGTCATGATGTAATGAACGAAAGACGTTTTATATACCTTCATATACATGCATATATAGTTACGTATGTATCATGCTATCTAAGTATACATGAACAATCACACTGAAGTATACAATAAAAACAGCATTGAAGGAAAAAATAACTTAAAAGATAATTTTCTCCTTATTTGTCTCCAAAAACGTTTCCTTGCAGTGCCGGTTTCATACTATTGTTTTATAGGCTTATCCATTTCATGTACACGTCACATGTAGGTTTCAATGAAACATGTTAATATTTTTCAAACTTCAAAATCTTCATGCACTAGATAGACTACGTTAACCTGTTACATAATTTCTGAATGTTTTCTAAGTAGAGACATCATTAACGTTTCAAGTCATTCGTCAAATGCAATAAAAAATCTACATATCATACATTAAAGAAAAAAGTCGTATTTCTGTTAGATAAATACATCCGTTTGAGTGTATTGATCCCCTCCTCCTGTAAGTGTTTAGGGGTAAATTGTCTTTTCTTTGAATCAGCGTAAAATGTATAGAAAAGAAAGGTAATAGATAGCTAGAGAGCATTTTAAGTGAACACCTTAGCAACAAGAATATATACTAAAAATGTATGAACTATGAATATAAAAAGTAGGTTTTCAAGCAAAAATATGAATCTACACCTATTCCAGTCAATCTTTTATAACAGGTTGATCAAGCTGTTAGTAAGTCATTAGAAAATTTCATGAATAATTAGGGTGTTAGCAAGTCATTAAAAACTCTCGAGGTTAATCAGGTTAATTGTTAAACTATTAAACAATCCCAGAGTTAATCAGGTTAATTGAGTAAGCCTGCTTAAAATATCTCAGTGTTAATTAAGCTGTTGGTAAGCCATTAGAAAATCTCGATTTTAGTCAGGCTGTTAGAAATCCACTAGAAAATCCCGAGGTTAATAAGGCTGTTAGTAAACCGTTAGAAAATCCCGATGTTAAGCAGACTGTCAGTAAATCATTAAAAACTTCAAGGTTAATCAGGCTATTAGTAAACCATTAAAAGAACACCAAGGTTAATCAGGCTGTTAGTAAAGCATTAGAAAGTCCTGTAATAGAAATATGTCACTTCAGCCAAATGACACCACGGAGATATTAAATAGTAATCATCCAGCGGAACGTTAGAAACGAAAAATTGCTAGTAGAGTCTATTAGAAGGAACCACTTTCAATAATGTGGAAGAATGACTACCAGTTTCTTGTCACTGTAGAAGTACAGATGAAGACTCTTTCAGAACTTGATTGAAAGCTTTCTCGGTTCACCGCTCTTTGATTAGTTTATTGCTAGTTTTATCTCTGGTAACGAGAATACAGATAGAGAGAGAGTTACTGTGACTAAAAGGAAAAGTGGCGGGTGTGTAGTTACTAAAATTGAACGTGCTTGCCCAATGGACTACAATTTTGGTCCCAGCAATCAGACGAAACTGTTCTATGGGACTTCCGGCGACGGTGAAGCCATTACCTTATTAATTCTCAGCTAGCAATCAGACATTCTTCATACTTGAGCTCCAAGTCAAACCTCCATAAACTAGCAGTTATGTGTTTATTTGTCTCCTTAACAATCCATTCACTCGTAGCCGTTTGACGAGTACTTGTTAGACTCGAGTCTAACCGAGTTTGTGTCGATCGGATTGATCTAGATCACTGGAATTGAGCATAAATAGAATCAAGTCTTTCTCCATCACCCTCTTTCCATCCTCCATTTCTCCATTACCCTCTTTCCATCCTCCCTTTCTGAAACTAAGTGTCAACATGAAGTGTTCCAGCTCTTGTCACTGAATTCACTCCCTTCGAGAACTTAATGAAAGACGAAAAGAGGAAAAGGCTTAGAAACGGTTTCCACCTGTTCATTCAGCTGTGACGGCCCCTAGTTCCGGACAGAACTATGTTTGTGCTTCCCCTGCCACGAGTGTCTAATAACAATGCTGTCAGAGTAAGCGACGGTCTTCCGTTCTTAATGATCGTTAGCTACGCACTCAGGTTTTGAAAACAAATTATAAATGAGTAACAACCCCCTGATGGAAATATCACATCTGTGCACCAACAAGTGCACTGACCGAAAATGGCCTTTAAAATGTTAGCTCAGAACGTATGATGTAACTTTCAAAAATACTAAGATATTCAACCAACGTTATTCAGCTATTGTTTAGCAGAATAACTTTACGCTTTACATTCATACCAATTTTAAAACGAATGACTGCTTACCAAAAAAAAAAGAACTTAGAATGTTATGATTCTGATCTGGATAAGTAGAAACGTAACTTAGAGAACTCGGTTTTTACTCCATTTTCTTATAGTTCAAGAAATGACATGGAAAAAATAAAATACATGTTCTAAGTTTTACTTTTGGAATTTCGTACAAAGCTACTCGAGGGCTACCTGCGCTAGCCGTCCCTATATTTGAAATGATAGACAACTACTCACCACCATCCACCGCCAATTCATGGGCTTGTCTTTACCAACGACTAGTGGGATTAACCGTTAAATTATAACACCCTCACGGTAGAAAGGGCGAGCGTGTTCGGTGACGGGATTCGAACTTGCGTCCCGCTACTTTCCCCCCATAAAGTTCAGGATCACCGTTTCTAAAATGAAAATCAAAGTTTCCTGTAAAGGCTCTTTTCTTACGCAGCTCAAGTGTCGTACTAAAAAGATAACAAAAAGAAACACTATTAACCTAGTTCTCTTATCTTACTGATAATAAGATTTCTTGTCTCTGTGATGGAGGGTCAATGTACATTTATTTAGCATACAAGGATAGTTAGTATTATTTTTGATAAACAAAAGCCTTTAGTGATATGTATTTCAAAATTGAATTTTTTGCTTCGAGCGTTCATTAACAATGTGTCTATAAAGTATGAAATATTAATATATTACAGATGTATTTAAATTGGCCGTTTACTAGAAATTATTTGCATTTGCTACAATAGTAAAAGGAGAGTAAAAGCGATGATTGCATTTACTGCTTGGTAAAACTAATAATAATTTTGTAACAAACTACGTTTTCTACCAATGCTGCTTCTTACTATGTAACGTAGCACAAACTTAAAGAAATTGTTAGTGGCATGAGAGGACTAAAATGGTAGTGGCGTAAGTTATAGTCTATATAACTATAAGTTATATAACTATAACTATAGCCATTATAA
Source organism: Limulus polyphemus (assembly GCF_000517525.1). Classification (NCBI taxonomy): domain Eukaryota; kingdom Metazoa; phylum Arthropoda; class Merostomata; order Xiphosura; family Limulidae; genus Limulus; species Limulus polyphemus. The sequence continues at coordinate 414,220 of NW_013665833.1, read as the reverse complement.
CTATAAGTTATAGTCCGATTTCTTTTTTGGTGGAAAAGATATAAAATGCATCTCATCGTTAATAAAATAATAAGTAATAATATTGTGAATTAGAACAAATCAAAAAAGAGAAAAAAAACTAATGGTGGAGTAACTACAAAAGACTGAAACCACTTCTATTCGATGAGCTATAGGTGTGAATTAGAAATGACAAAAACGATAGCCAGTAATATTCAGGTTTATACATAAATACAGGTGAATACTACCCACGTGATTTCAAGCTTTCTGTTCTTATTTTCAACCGCCGAAATACCAAAAATAGGACATTAACCCTCACTGTAACTGTGGCATATGACATATTTTCACCAGAATCTATGTGGCTGATCTTGGAAGACATTCAGACGTTTCATCAGATAGTATTTGAGAAACTCTCTTCATCAACATATAAACAGACACGTTTACAGTAATCCATCGCCAATTCCATCTAGGCTGGTGTAAAGATAATTTTCGAAGAGAACAAAGACGTTTTAGAAACGGTATTGTTGGAGTTTATCAGACGCTATTTGAAGAGAACAGTTATCATTGCGGACAGAACTGGATAGGAATAACAAACAAATGAATCTATTCTCAGTAGCTTATACCACATGACTATAATTTACATAGAATTAAAACTATTGTAGTATTGACACGCTTTCTTCTTGTTTTTGTTTTTTAAATTTCAAGTACAACTTTTTAAACCAAACGAAGAATCGTTATTAATACGGCTATTTAACTAGATCTACAAATATTATTAGTAATAATTAATGAGCCTTTAAAGCAAAAATAAAACGAAAAAAAAGTCATTAAAGTTTATTTTATAAAGGAAAAGGAAATCTCAAATCAAAATCCACAAAGAAAGATTTTCTATTGCGTTTCATCTTTTGTTAGGAATATCATAGCAGTTATGAATAATATTTAACATAAGCAAATTCAACACCGAATTTTAAATTGGAACAGAAAATATTTGAGCATAGGCCTATCGGTAGCAGGAGATATTTTAACTTTGCATTATGTTTGCTATTATTATCAAAACATTTGCCAGTATAAATAAAATAGTTATTTGAAATACGGATCGAATACGGAACCATGTTCATAAAGAAAAGTGTTGTTGTTTGTTATTAAGCACAAAGCTACACAAAGGGCTATCTGTGCTCTGCCCACCACGAGTATCGAAAACCGGTTTCTATTGATATACGTCCACAGACATACCACTGTGCCACTGGGGAGCAAGGAAAAGTGAAATAAAATACATTCCAAATGACAGAGGCCCTGCCCCAAAAAAGTTATAATTCGTTACTCTATCTAGAATATGTGGAATCACTCGAGGAAAAATTACTTTTACATTTTGTAGAATTCAATTTGCTCCTAATTAAAATTGTATGTCCAAAAAAAATAAATATAAATTATATCATCATACATGTAATTACTTACTAGTATCTCTATCACAAGAATGAAAGCCTTGTTACTTCCATTCGAAAATTAAAATTACAGCACTCCTGCTTTACAAATTAGGATGGGACGACTATTATAAAATCTTCTGATATGTCAAATTTTTAAATGTCAATGTCACCTGTGGATTGTCTATATATTTCTTTATTTGTAGATACTCATTTATAGACACCATGACCACAACAATATTCCACTCGGCAGTCATTTGATATATTATATCATTAAATAAAAGATGAAGATATCCATAAAAATTATTATGAATACACACAAATATTAAGTAATGTTTGCCACTTCTCCAACTTGGTTGCTATTTGCACCACCCTGAAGCATATTGCTGTGACAAAACACGATCTAGATCTGAACCTCATCGTAATGCCAAATGATACAATAGCCATAACACGATCTAGATTTGAACCTCAACGTAATGCCAAATGATACAATAGCCATAACACGATCTAGATCTGAACCTCAACGTAATGCCAAATGGCACAATAACCATAACACGATCTAGATCTGAACCTCAACGTAATGCCAAATGGCAACAATAACCATAACAAGATCTATATCTGAACCTCAACTTAATGCCAGATGGCACAATAGCCATAACTTGATTTAGATCTGACCCTCATCTTAATGCCAAATGGTACAATAGCCATTATTCAAGTAATATTTTACGATATTACGCATTTAGCGATAAAAATTTGTATAAGCTAAAAACTACTATGTTTTGATACATTCGAGAACCTTCTGGTTACGCCCTCTACTCTGGTATAGGCTTCATGAAACGATCCAACAACTTCTTTCATTCATCGTCGGTATATTTCATTCTTCGTTTCCTTGCCAACCCTTTAGAGCTGTGCTAAACCCTTCATCTAGGTCAACGTCCATTCATACTATCTGTCCAAAATAAGCTTTTGACAGAATTAGACAGGACATGTTCACCATTCTGGCTTTGTATGGTCAGTCTAACACGTATTTCTATACGTTATATCTACCAATCTAGTTGTGACAAAAACACGTATATGTGAAAAATGGTTTCTGCCTCTCTCTTCCCTCCTTTTGCTGGGAATCCTTACACACAAACATACTCCCCTTTAACAAATAACTACTGGCACCAACTGATAAGTGATGTCCACATTTGGATTAATAATTTAAGCTTTCCTGCCAAACCTCCATTAAGTTACATGACAATCTGTAATACTAAACTATTCTTTCTCATTAGGATTAGCAGTAATCAAGCTGAAGCTGCATTTATAATTCAGTAATCACAATCGCTCTATTGCTCATAGAAATGAACCACCATTGAGTCTGCAATAGCACAAAACCACTTTAGTCGCCCTTTTTGATTTAATTGCGTGTACCCTTACCTTTTAATGACTCAGTCCAGCTTATTTTAATCTTTACCTATCAAACATTTTAAACGAAGTAAGATTCGACTTCATTTTTAAGACGTTCTTTATCGCTTATTCATGTCTTTAAGATCTTAAGAATCGAAATTTCAATTTCAGTAACTTTTTTATAGGTTTTTTTTTTTGTCAATATTATATTATAAACTCACGTTTCAATTATCTCTCTACTTACCTGTATTACATTATCAGGTTAATTATGGGAAAACGTACTATGAAACAAAAAAAGAAGCAAAAGACACAAACAACAAAACAACGTAGCATCGAAACGTTTCTACTCTGTTAAAAAGATAACGAACAGGATAATTTTGTGAAACTGACGAAACATGTTTTTTTTTTATGAATCATTCTAATCCTTAGATTTTAAATATATTAGAACTACTTTAAAGGAGATTATAGCATAATAGCTAAAATATTAAACCTTGGTTTATATCAGAAGTTAGAACGTGAAACTCTGTGCTATTTCCATAATTAAAACATTAAGTTTTTAGTTATTCTAATAGTTAAACCATTAAGCACTATTATCTCAATGCTTAAAGCACCAAGCCCTATAGATTTCAATATTCTAAATTTTATGCTTTGTATTACTTCAATAATTAGAACATTAAAATCTGAATTATTTCAATATTTAGGATAGTAGTATCAGTATTACTTCATAGTTAATTCATTTCGCCCTAAATAGAATTATTTATGTCTAGCATTTAATACACAAAAGAGTTGAAACCCGACTCTGAGAAGTCCTGCCCAGCTGTGCACGTGTTCATCCTGTGGCTATTATGTCCAGCTGTAATTAAGGGCGATCCGGGTCATTAACTAGCTAGCGTGTCCAGTGAAATGGAGAGTCTTCGTAAAATGGATGTGTATCATTTGTTTCAGAATGAGTGCTGGAACCAAGAATTAATGGCTTCAGACAAATTCAAATGGAAAACCAAGAGCAAAGCTATAGTCTTGTAAGGACCTCGCTGAGGCTGAACACTATATTTGTATTGTTTGCCATCAATTGAAAGGAGTTTTATTTTTTCACGGACATGTTCACAATCTTCCTGTTACATATTACTTCATCACGCTCATGTATAAAATTCTAAAACTTTTTCCCTATGTTCCATCGTTTACAGTCATTTGAATTATTTTTGTATTTTCAAAGATTAAAACAAAATAGTTTATACCATTTTCCGATATGGTCCTGATGAAAAGTCGCTTATTAAAGCGATATTCACATATTGCACCTGCTTAAATACAGATAAAACATCTATAATGTACTTTAAAAATTAAACTTGAAACCCAATCTGTCGTTTTATTTATCAGTTCTAGTCCCTCATCATTAACCTTTAATGAAGCATAATCTTATTCTTTCATATAGTGTTGGAGAGGATATTACATGTATAGGATCGTTGTGTTAGTGTGTAATTCTCAGAAACCGATATAACTCAGTGGCAAGTGGTAAATCAAATGATAAGATAGCCTTCACATTTACTTTTTCAGTATTTTAAACAGCTCATCAGCTAAAGAATCCACAAGAATAAATTAGCAGTATCAATACTGCATATTCTTGGGATTCCTATATAAATATAGGATCATTTTGTGAGTAAAAGACACCTCAACACACCATACATATATCATAAACTTCGTTAGTTCAGCAAGAACTAACTAATTTAGTTTTACGCTCATAATAATGAATTTTGTTTGTTTTAGAACTTCCACACAAAACTGCTCATTTCTGGCTATCTGCGCCTATCCATCTCTCATTTTGAACTGACAGACTATAGGGTAGGCAACTAGCTAGTCAAGTATTCATCACCTTGTCTGACCGAATAGTTTGATTTCAAGTCATTCTTTTTTTGGGGGGGGGCATCAACGGTCCCAAAGTATGAAGCACGTTTTTGCACCAACTGGTTGCGAACCACGAATCCTCAAATCAGTTTTAAATCCATCGTAATAGGCCAGGGGTAAATAACTTGATCATTCGTAATTGTGTGAGTAAATTCACTTACAAATGATTTGATAAAGCTAGACGAACAGTTAATTCAAAAGCTTACTCAAATACTAGAATATTTGGTTTTGAAGACACCAAACCAAAGTCCGAATCTTAAAAAATATATCACAAATTTCTATAAAAATATATTAAAAATGAAGAAAACGAGAAAGTTATGTGTTACTACAACACACACTTACCTATATATATAAAACCACTGTTTGTGTTAAACAATGTATCTATCTTGTTCTATGTCAGTTAAGACTTTTATCATTGCAGACTAATGGGAAATTACATTTTTATTGGGGATTTTGGAACCATGTTAGTATAACAACATCCACCAAGTAAACTATTCAGTCACTTGTGTAAGTACCCTGAAATTATGCTGTTTATTTCAATATAAGTATCATATACAGCTCTATAAACGTGGAAACTAGGAAAATCAATCGCTTAAGGAATACTATAATACTATCAGTTACATGACAAGATTTTTAGTGAGTAAACAGAGGAAATAGCAAAAATTCCCGTACTTTTTTATTTACATGTTTTTATGGTAAAGTCAGAAATTTTCTTCAAGGTTATATATATATTGTATAAGAAAGTATGTCTAATTAAACGTTATGAGAGATATTTCATTAAAAGGGTCATTGTTTTGTTTGTAGTTATGCACAAAGCTACACAATGGGCTATGTGTGCTTTGCCCACCACAGGTATCGAAACCCGGTTTCTAGTGCTGTAAATCCGCAGACACTGTCCGCGGGTCATTGTTTTAGACACATCTCTTTAAATCACAAAACTTGTTTTTTTTTAGTATATGTTCTATCGATTGGCTCTCTCTATTGTTTAGGGTATATCAAAAAGAAAAATCTCTTTAAACATCTAACTATATTTAAAACGACAAGATAATACTAAATACGTAACCTGTACAGACATAAAATAAAATAAAAACATTTTTCACATAAAAAATCTATAATTTTTTTTTCTTCGATAAGTTTGGCCTATGTTTCTTCTACTTCTTATTTAATTGAATGGTTTGTGGACAGCGCTATCTAGCGGTTGATAGTTCAGGTTTGTGTTTAATCCAATAAGGGTCTCTGGAAACTTCCTTTGGAAGCAAGATTTCCGTTGACTGGGTTTTTAATAAATTACTTAGTAGGGAGACAAAGAGATGAAAAAAAAGCTAACAAGAAAAGTAACTACTCCTGTGTATAGGACCGGATATTGGTAAGGCAAGAGAATAGACGAATGAATAATGTATAATGGGCGTGTGGAAGTCAACCAAATGGCGCTTGCGATTAAGTCTTTTTCTTAGGATTGGAGTTCGTGATCAAATGTTTTCTCCTAAAGATGTGCTTTAATAATTCACCACACGCCGAGTAAGCGAGTCCAGTTTGGGAAGAGATGTCATTTCTGTGCAGTGGAAAGTATTCTGGAACAGAGGCTAACGTGCATGTCAGACTTATACCAACTTGCTATCGGTGGCCACCCTTATATTGACTAAATCTTTATCTTCTTTGGAACCTCGGTTGATACACGATCACGGTATTTTATTCTAGTATATTAGTTTTCAACAAGCATTGACTTAAAAAGTGGTGCTCATCTAGAAGATTTGAGACTAGCTCTCACGCATATTTGTCATTCTTCGTGATCGGTGAAATGTTCCTCGCAATTTTTCACAATCAATACAAGAGAGTTATATAGAATACATTAAGATCACAACTAATTCAACGACTAACTGCGAAAATATTGTTGTTGTTGTGGCTATGAAATGGGTGTTACATATTTATGTGATTATATTCACACACACACTTAGTTATATAACCACACACACATGCACACATACATATATATATTATTGATTACATTATTTGTAAATGAAATGTAGTTACTTTGTGTGAAAATAGTCAGGAACAGAGGAATAATATAGATAAATGGCAGACATTCATATAAATATATATATATATATTATTGATTACATTATTTGTAAACGAAATGTAGTTACTTTGTGTGAAAATAGTCAGGAACAGAGGAATAATGTAGGTAAAGGGCAGACATTCATTTAAATATATATATATTATTTATTACATTATTTGTAAATTAAATGTAGTTACTTTGTATGAAAATAGTCAGGAACAGAGGAATAATGTAGGTAAAGGACAGACATTCATATAAATATATATATATATTATTGATTACATTATTTGTAAATTAAATGTAGTTACTTTGTGTGAAAATAGTCAGGAACAGAGGAATAATATAGATAAATGACAGACATTTATATAAATATATATATATTATTGATTACATTATTTGTAAACGAAATGTAGTTACTTTGTGTGAAAATAGTCAGGAACAGAGGAATAATGTACGTAAATGGCAGACATTCATATAAATATATAGACAATCTACAATCGCTTTGTTGAGAAATACAATTTGATGATAATAAGATCAGTTGTTCACTAAATATATTGCGCAAATGAATTGTTATGTTCTGATTGTATTAGATAAATTTGTTTTAATTATTTCTTATTTGTGTGACCTGTTTTAAAAAAATGTCATCTGTAAGCATAACCTCGTTGGTGCAAATATTGCAAAGCCGGATTTGAAACTGAATTATAAGAACGCTTCAGATGTCAGACGATAACATTGTCGTTAACGTTGTTTTCTTCATACTATTGGTATATTTAATCGTAACGACTCCAGGCTCTAATAACACATATTTTCAATAATCAGTGCTAATAATTAGCTTAATTGAAGTTTTTTTCTGGTAGTATTAGAAAAACTATGTTAGTATTGGTTTAAGTTGTTAAACGTGTTTATTAGGTGTATTTACCAGCCCCCCAGTGGCACAGTGGTATGTCTGCGGACTTGCAACGCTAGAATCTTGGTTTCGATACCTGTGGTGGGCAGAGCCCAGATACCCATCGTGTAGCCTTGTGCTTAATTACAAACAAACGTATCTACAAAAAAAAGGCGGGTTATACCATTTTTGTCATCCAAATGTATTTTAATAATTAATCGTAAATGTCATATTTTATTATTTTTAAAAATAATATCATTATTACTGAGCTAGTTCTTTTATTATCCACTAAGCCAGTGGTTCCCAACCTTTTCTCCACCAAGGACCCATTTTATTATCATCCTCCCCCACGGACCCCATGTTTTTGAAAGATTCCGCCTACCCAACAAACTGTTTTTATTAACTAATAATTAACTCGTTCTCTCAGTTTTCACTGTCAAATAAAAGACATATATAACTGATTGTGCAATTAAAAAGAAACATCAGTATTAAAAACGTACTTGTTTAATGAGATGGTATTACCTTCGCGGACCCCCAGAGGTCCGGGGACTTCAGGTTGGGAACCACTGCACTAAGCTAACACATTCTCTTCCAGTTATATTTTATGTATTTTGTAGTATTGTGGTTATTTTTTTACATTACATAGCATTTATTAAATAAATGGCATGGAAGTGTAATTCAGTACGAGTATGTACATTACTAATATCAAATTATGTGCTCTTCATTTAAAAACAATAACTTATTGTTGATGCTTTTTAATGTTGACTATATTTTGGTGGTTTCTATTTACGTGATTGGGCAATAATGTAGACGGAGGTGGTTAGGCAAGGGGGACACTGTCTTCTTTATTCCTCAGGCTTTATCTATAATCCCTGTAAAATGGCGAAGCTCTTCGCTCTCAGCGAGATAATGTCGTGGCGGTGGAGAGAATAATACGATCCCAACCATAGAAAACAGGAAATTTGACAAAGCAATTATTACAAATACTCATTTAGGCAGAAACTTTGTTAAAGGCAGCCCCGTTTAAAACCTAAAGGTAAAAGAATATCACACTACTATTGGAAGCTATAGCCCCCGATGTGACAAATCTCTGATACACGCTTCGGTTGGTAACTACCTAGGGATTCTGATGGTCAACGACTTCAAGTTTGAAATTTCACATCTCAAGTTATATCTCCCGCCGTCTTTCACGCCTTTCTGGTCAGGATGAGATTATCTTAGGGTGGCGTCGCGGTCTGACACTTGGTTGTTGGACAAAGGTCTGGATGTGTCCTTGTCCCCCATCAAATCACAATTCTCATGTAACCACCTGAAAAGGACTCCATCGCCTCTTTATAAATAAAACCCTGTGATGTTTTTTTCAGCAAATGTGATCCCCTTTTTTCCTCCCCATTCAGACTCCGTTTCTGTCTTCTGTTGTGTTACTTTGACCCGGGATGTGTGTGATTATGCAGAGCAGTTGTTCGTATTGAAAACTACTCAGCTCGAAAAGCTTATATGAGCGTCTTCACTGACCCAGAAAACGATATTATGGCAGCTATCTCCTTTTAGAAAGCTTTTTCGGAAATGTTGATAAGCTATTTATTTTGTAGTGCAAGCCGCCAGATGGCTCTTTCTTTGATCCAGAAATATAAGTTTAAATGAAGTAGCACCTGGAACTGGTTGCATTGTTTTTAAACGTAAAAAATAAAATAGAGAAAGTATTGAAAAAAAAGCGTATTTGTAAGTCGACTCTTTCTGTTTAATCCAAGCTTTATTTTTTAGATTTTATTTATTGAAAGTATCAACTAAAGAATTTAAAGATACTTGAAGGCACTAGTTTTGTTGCAGTTGTTTCTGAAGTCTTTTCAACAATGACTAGATACAAAGCTGCTGAAATAAATAAAAACACTTTAAAATGTTTTAAACATACTGTTAATTTCGTGAGGTCAAAATTCCGATTAAAATTAAGATGCTTATAAAAAATATCTTAATTAATGTTCAAACAACTTAAGCTACTTATTGACACAAAAGACTATAGGTTGAAGGTTTGTTTGTTTGTTTGT
>NW_013665833.1:403060-404106 GCF_000517525.1 Limulus polyphemus | reverse complement strand
ATCACCCCACCGCCAACACTTGGGCTACTCTTTTACCAACGAATAGTGGGATTGACCGTCACATTATCACGCCCTCATGGCTGAAAGGGCGAGCATTTTTGGTGGGACGGGGATTCGAACCCGCGACCCTCAGATTGCAAGTCGAGCGCCCTAACCACCTAGCCATGCGGGGCTAGGCTGAAGGTTCCAACAGTTTTCGATCGTATGGTCAGTGCTAGCTAAACTGTTGGTTTTATAAGAGGATATGAAAAGAAGTTAGGTATTATTTTATATGCATATAGGCTGGACGTGGCTTAGCGGTTAACGGAAGAAAGGGTCCATGGTTCGAGAAATAATACTTTCCTAGATAATTCCATACTTGCAGTTGTGAGAGCTCATCATAAAAGTGAAAGTGAATCCTATTTTTCGTCTCAGAGAGCTGGATGAAGCTCTTATGGCGGCTACGCTTCTTATAGGTATATAACGCATAATATAACGTTTAGACAACGTTTCTACACTTTCGAAATAAGAAAATCTATCATATTTCACAACATATATTTTATCATTACCGTATACACACACACATGGAAACACACACACACACACACACACATATATATATATATACATGTAACATCAGTTAAGACCCTAGTGGCTTAACAGTAAGCTTAAGGCGTTATAACGATAAATTCAGAGTTCAAGCCCTACGATAGGCGCAGCGCATATAGCCGTTGTGCAGAGTTACGTTTAAACGGCCACCAGTTAAATTACAAAGGTCAGATAGTAAATAAGTCATTCTCGTGATGTTTGTTGAAAAGCTATGTTAGATTATTCATCAGTTATGAGCTCAATTTAGCCATTTATCTTTACATACTGATAGAAAGTTGATGCTTTTTTTTATAAGTATACCAACTCACATCCTCTCAGTAAGCTATACATTTATTGTTAAGCAAATATTTCAACATACGAAATGGTTCTTTACCTAAAGTTTAAAATACGGAATACTATAGCTGACAAATCCTGCTTTGAATCACTTTTTCGATAAAGTATTAACAAAATTATTGCCC
>NW_013665833.1:375294-402060 GCF_000517525.1 Limulus polyphemus | reverse complement strand
GGTCGCGGGTTCGGATTCCCGTCACACCAAACATGTTCGCCCTTTCAGCCGTGGGGGCGTTATAATGTTACGGTCAATCCCACTATTCGTTGGTAAAAGAGTAGCCCAAGAGTTGGCGGTGGGTGGTGATGACTAGCTGCCTTCCCTCTAGTCTTACACTGCTAAATTAGGGACGGCTAGCGCAGATAGCCCTCGTGTAGCATTGCGCGAAATTCAAAACAAACAAACAAACAAAATTATTGTGTAACTTCTTTTTTTATTGGGAATATACTAGTAACGCCTTTTTTGTATAATTAGTATGGTAAAGATGAATTGATACATATTCTCATTGCATAAATCAAATGAGAGCGGAAAACAATTATTCCGACAAAAAAAACAACAATGTTTCATTCTCAAAAGTTATTTGGCCGTAGATTTTTTTCCTAGGTTCTGGTCTCCTGTAGTTCTCCTGAAATGTACTTTTCTCTCATTATTTACATTGCAGCTACTTTGGTGGCGCTCCTACAGCTATATTTATTAAACCATTGCGGAGTTCGTGAGTGAATTTCTCAAACCATTCTATACGTTTGTGATGACAGCTTTTATCACAATATCTGTGACTGTTTTGACAGAAATATCGTTCTCCGCTTTAAATAGTGACGTCTATATACTTATTAGAGGGTAATAAATTATTTATGATGCCAGAGAGGGTTGACATTAGATAGAACTTATGAAATCACGGAGTTAATAAAAGTGAACATAAAATATTCTGAAAATTGCTGGAATAATAGAACGACCCCTTAGAATGTAAGCTCCCTGGCGGAATGAGATGACAGTAGTGGCTCTGCCTTAAGGAGTGGTTGTCATTTGTGTCATAAATCAAGAGGTAACATGGTGTCTTTTGACAAGTCTGCTGTTATCAGCCGACATGATGGTTAGGCCCCAGGCAGGCTCTTGATACTGTAAAACCTTCACCTGGTTAGCAAGGAAAGGACCATTTTACGCCCTCTATCGGTAACGAATAAAAGTGATATGTACAGATGGGACTGTCGACTACACTACTAGAATAATCAACTAAAATTAAGTAACCATGCTTTAAATATATCAAATTAAAGAATGAAACCAATGTTTCACAGAAACGTAAGAACAATAAAAACCTAATAGACACAATTTATTCCTCATTATTAGCAAAAAACAGGCTAATAATTATGTAACATTGCGATTGGTTCTTGTACCCTATACAATCTTGATTTAGGCGAAAACTGTAACATCTTTTTCATTTGCAAGAGGAATGTGACTAATGCAAATATAAAAACAATGACCTTAGGTGGAAGAACAAAAACACGCTTATATTGCTTCTGACTGATAACTATAGCTCAAAACTCTACCTTATAGCTGCACACTTAAAATTCCGGTATCTCAATCGAGTATACTGTGTGGTAACGTAATGCAATGGGATAAATATCACGTGGGTACGTGTTAAAAGTTATAAAATGTAAGAATCAAACTTTACCTAAGGTGTCTACATTATTTAACCACACAGATCAAATTTTATATGAATAGACACTGAAGTAGTAAATAATTGTGTAGCCTTGGACATCAATAAGATCATATGTATCAGAACATATATAATTTATTAAAACAATATAGGTTTGAAATGCTGGTTTGGACATAAGTTTGTAAAATTGTTTTTAATATAGGTTGGAAATGATATTTTGGGTATAAGTTTGTATTTTTGTTTAGGATATAGGCTTGTAAAAACTGTTTTGAATATAGATTTGAAATATTATTTTGGATATAAGTTCGTAATAATGTTTCGGATATCGGATTGTAATGTTGTTCTGAAGCTTATAGCTTATAGTATTGTTTTAGATGGAAGTTTGTAACACTATTTTGAATACAGGTTGAGCTTTTTGAACTTAATGTTCGTTAACCCAAGCACATCACGTAAGGTTATATTGACTTTGAATTCTAGCATTAGAATGGAACTGTATCGTTAGAATATAAACGTATTATTAGAATAAAAATGTATCGTTGAAATATAAACTATTGTTAGAATGGAACTGTATCGTTGGAATATAAATTTATCACCATAATGGAACTGTATAGTTAAAATGGAACTGTATCGTAGAAATATAAACTATTGTTAGAATGGAACTGTATCGTTGGAATATAAATTTATCACCATAATGGAACTGTATAGTTTTTTAACAATACAGTTTCATTCTAATGGTACATTTACATTTCAATGATACAGTTCCATTCTAACAATACAGTTCCATTCTAACAATACATTTACATTTCAACGATACAGTTCCATTCTAACTATACAGTTTCATTCTGATGATACATTTATATTCCAACGATACAGTTCCATTCTAGCAATACATTTACATTTCAACGATACAGTTCCATTTTAACGATACAGTTCCACATGTATTTTGTAAATTATATAAATAAAACACCTTTTTTTTTCATTGCTAACTTATAGTTTACACCAACAAGTTGAATTTCTAGTCTACTACTTCACATTTTAAGATAAAACAGAGACGCTTTATCATATATGGTATGTATTAAAACTAACTGTGTCAAGCCAGGTTGAGTATTGAATACGTAAATACACAATAACAAAAACTTCTCCATAAGACTGAAAATGTTTGAAAGTACTTAAAACAAGCAATCATTCGTTTATTTTTGAACATATTTTCTTTCTCTGAAAAACATTGTTTTATGTACTAATTCGGTGATCATTAGCTCATTTCTTCATATTAATACTTAATAAAACAAATAACCGTCAAACTGCCCATCGACAACTATAATGATAAGCCTTGAAAGAGATTGATAGTTATGTGGTTTTTATAACTTGCCTGGAGGTCTAATATATATTTTACTATTTTGCCAGGTTTGTGTGTGTGTTTACCTAGTCGCACGTGACTTAAAAGCAAGTCTCCAGTAAGTAATAGAGGTTTCTACCAAGAACGGGAAGGTTACGTCGCCTCTGGTAGTAATAAGATTGAAATGCCAGTGCGACCTCGTAGTATTAATTAATCTCTTTTTGACGCTTTTCGCCAGTCATCCTCTATCCTGGCTGCGAGGTACGAGGTTCATTACGACAAACCTATGATAATTCATCCACGAGCTGCCGTCTAAAATATTGAGCAGAGATCCAAGCAAGAGCCTCACAGTGGCCGGTTTGTTGTGTATTCTGTTTAGCGATACGCATAATCCCAGCTAATTAAAAACTCGAACAGGAAACAGGCTATAATGATGAGTAAGAAGAAGAGCGTTATAGTGTATTAACGAACGAGGCAGCGCTCGGTTTGGTCCCTAAGGTTAGATGATATAACACTGTTGCAAGATAGAGAATTACGTATGATCGAGTCATAAAATACCGAGAAGGGATAGTTCGGCAGAGATGACCTGCTGGGGGAGAGGTGCTGGAGCGGGGACTGGAATAAGGTCGCCACGCTGTTAGCTGGCATGCTTGTCTCGTGCAAGGAATTCGGACTATCCATGTTCGTTATTAAACATGGCCGTGTCAGATGGACGGTTTCTCTCCTGCGTTTATTGTAAACTAAGAGTGCTTGTCATTCCGGGAACTTTTTCTGTTCGATATTAAACCAACAAAGATAAAGTGGCCATGCTGCAGTTCCCATTCTCGTTATCATGGATACTCAACGTGACGAATAGCAACCAAAGGGTGAATAATTTGAAATTAGGGTCAGCATTCATTTATAAGCAAGTCACTTAGACTAGGCAAAGAAAGGGGTTCCGATAATAAATGACATCGCTTCAGATCTTTACCGTATTTTTTTCATGTTGTAAGAATGATTTGTAGGTAGTATTGTATAACACTTTATCACCAGGCTAACATCACTGTATGTAGTGTTCTATAACACTTTATCACCAGGCTAACATCACTGTATGTAGTGATCTATAATACTTTATCACCAGGCTAACGTCACTGTATGTAGTGTTCTATAACACTTTATCACCAGGCTAACATCACTGTATGTAGTGTTCTATAAGACTTTATCACCAGGCTAACATCACTGTATGTAGTGTTCTATAAGACTTTATCACCAGGCTAACATCACTGTATGTAGTATTCTATAAGACTTTATCACCAGGCTAACATCACTGTATGTAGTGTTCTATAAGACTTTATCACCAGGCTAACATCACTGTATGTAGTGATCTATAATACTTTATCACCAGGCTAACATCACTTTATGTAGTGTTCTATAACACTTTATCACCAGGCTAACATCACTGTATGTAGTGTTCTATAACACTTTATCACCAGGCTAACATCACTGTATGTAGTGTGTATAACATTTTATCACTAGGCTAACATCACTAGCAACATAGCTTTTTTCTTCACAAGCTTCGTACACATTTCTTTGGCACGTTTTAACTTTTACGACTAATAAATTATATGATTTGAAATAAAAAACGCGAAAATTTTTTTATAACTAGTGTAAATTTATTACATGTTGAGCATTTAAAAACATTAGATGTTTATTCAATTTTGTAAAGCTGAGCTTGAAATAATGTTTTGTTTTGTAAAAAAGTTTTTAACTTGACTCAATGCTTCAAGAGATACTAAGGTTTTGTAATGAAAGGAAGAAATTTTAGATACCTGTGAACGTGCACAAGAAGAACGAAGGATTTTCGGGAAACTAACAAAGCAAAGTTCATAAGGAAATTCCATGTAACCATCCCACATTACTCGTATAATGAACTTGTAGGTAACTAATTTATAAAAATTACACAAGAAAAGTAAAATAACTAATTAATAGGAGTTATAGGAAAATAAAATAACTATTTAATAGAAGTTAAAGGAAAATAAAATAACTATTTAATAGGAGTTATAGGAAAATAAAATAACTATTTAATAGAAGTTAAAGGAAAAGAAAATAACTATTTAATAAGAGTTAAAGGAAAAGAAAATAACTATTTAATAGAAGTTAAAGGAAAAGAAAATAACTATTTAATAGAAGTTAAAGGAAAAGAAAATAACTATTTAATAGGAGTTAAAGGAAAAGTAAAATAACTATTTAATAGGAGTTAAATGAAAAAAAAAATAACTATTTAATAGAAGTTAAAGGAAAGTGAAAAACTAGTTCTTATGAGTTGTTTAAGGAAGGTAAAATAGAAGTCTAATCCATGGAAGTTACTTTTGAAAAGTAAAATAACTTATTAATAGGAGTTAAAGGAAATAAAAGAACTATTTAATAGAAGTTGTTTAATAAAGGTAAAATAGAAGTCTAATCGATGGAAGTTACTTTTGAAAAGTAAAATAACTAATTAATAGGAGTTGTTTAAGAAATATAAAAAGAAACTAAGAAGTCGTGTATGGAAAACTACAGGTCATTCACCCCAAAAAAAATATGCAAGGAAAATTAAAATAACAGACTAAGAGAAATCTTAAAAATACAATTTAAGAACCTATAGCTTACAAAATACGCCAAAATAATTTTCTGAATCGTATAGGTTTTGGTGAGTAACCAAAGGAATTGTCTATAACAAAGGTTCAGACATCTAAATCACATGTTAAGTTTCGGGAATATTTGAGTGTTATAAAAGGACATAAAGCGTACGACAGATAGATGTGGTAAAATGAGCTGCCATATATATACATATAATAAATAGAATGAAACTACTAACTTATTTGCTTTAGAAGACGGACAAGACAATTTCAGTCACCCATGCCTGTAGTTAATATTTTTTCTTCAGAAAGCTGCGGTTATTAAAAGTGAACGAGCCCGTATTTTAATTAAAAGTTGTGCCTGTGAGAGATACAAGTCAGAAGTTCGGCTTTAGTTCCGGCTTTGAAGTTCGCGAAGTCACCACCACCGATATTAAATTTTAAAAAATGTGAATAAGAAATTCTATTTTGTCACTTGGATGTTTTCTTTTTACACGTGTTCTTCTTGAGAAATTCGGGTCCCATTTTTTTCCTTATGCGCATATTTGTGTACCTATGCGTAAGAGTTCTGAAAAATTCACTTTAAGGCTGCCATTATCAAAGCCCATATCCAAGTACTGGCGGTAGTCACCGAGTTTCATGCTATTATACATACGTTTCAGATTTGTTGCTCATATATTTTAGCGACTAGCGGTGATACAAATATTTGATTGGTGGGGTAAATTCCCCAAAGCTCTAGTATTAACTATAAAGTGGTTTCATATAATGCCTTGAGGGATGGGGAAGAGGGAGACGGGTGGCTCAGCTGGATTCAATCCTTGATGATTCGTAAGGACTCAGCGACCGTGAAAGTTCGTCATCCCCCAGCAGTGACTGTCATATACAAGGTCATATTTAGCTAATTGAGCTTAAAAGTATTAATCGATGACAGACTACAGGAAAAAGCGACATCTTTCGGGAGATTTGAACTAATAATGTTTTTCCTTGATACTAGAAAAAAATTATATACTAAATATAACAGATATAGTGTGGTTAACTTATTATTACAGTCTGCTTTACTTTCATTGATACCTTCTTATAATTACTAATGTTGTCTTCTTTTGTTGACGCTGTTGACGCTCCAGGATCAAAAAAGACTAACGTTTCGTCAGTTCTTTTGAATGATGAGTATAATTAATTCGAGTAGAATAAACAAATAATTATGAGTTTGTAAAAATTATTAAAAACCTAATTCTGAGGCGTGATGATTTAAATACAATTAATAAAAATTACAGTCAGTTCACCAATTAATCTAGTTCACACTGTAATATTTATTTTCACGCATAAGTTCTCATAAATAATAACAAACTGACACACAGATAATATTCTATGTTTTGCAGAACTACCTTATGGATAAAATAGTGCATTTCTTCCTCTCTCACTGCAAGAAAAAGATCTTGACTAAGTCGTTAGTATGATACGCCCTTTCACCTCAGCGTAAAGAAAAGTAAATTTGAATGTGGGCTAAAAGAATAATGTACTTTAATGTAAGAATTTAATTTGTGAGTTTGGAAATCGAGGATTGCCAAACACGAATATTTGATAATAATCCTCTAAATATGTCAAAAGTGTTACATCAGTTGCCAAAAGGTTAAATCGTTAACAACCGTACTGTTTTCTGACTTATTTTAATCCGCTTATTGATCCACCAATGACATCATAAATTCTCATTTACTTTTACACTCATGAAAATATATTGGTACTTTGTCGGTCTTGAGCAAAGTTTGGGGACTATCTGAAATATTCTAATACTTATGCCACAGGAGAAACAATTTTGCAACTCTTTTTCGTTAGTAGAACTTTTATTTTCTGAATAATAGCAGTTGGTCCCTGCAAGTTTTTTTTTCTAAGATTAAAATCCCTTTTCTAATCCCACTAATCTGATGGACACTAAGTTTGAAAGTTACCGTGACACCCTACAGATGAGTTTAATGGTGTGTTCGAAGGCTACTTGCCATAGTGGCAGTGTGCTGGTGATAAGCAATATTGTAGATTGATACTATAAGCCTATAGTCCTCTCTCTTATTACGTTTTTGCAAGGTTTTTCACGCTTTATAGTACCGTGTGTAAATCAAATGGCTAGCTTGTAGGCTAGCTGAGGAATGGCTCGAGTAGTATTGACCAAAAGTGACTGTCCTCTCTCTATAAATTTCCTCCAATGCTGGACTTATGTCGATAGCCTCTATACAGAAACCCTTTGTCCAACTCGAATTAGAACTTCGTATCTTTCGAGGCACCTTTTATCGCTGATAGCATGTCGTTGGCCCTTATGGGTGAAACTAAGTTAATTCCATATGTGAACTCCATTGAAGGTCCGATAATGTCACTTGGCAAGTAGTTTATGTACTTCGTAGTTGTCACAGAGCTACCGTTATTACAGAACATAATAGCTACGAGTATGCAGTGTAGACGTTTTCCTGAAGCTGGACACGTCGTGGTCCAATCAATAAGAAAAAAGAAAGCACTGGTATATACGTTTATTGATGAACAAAATCGAATGATTACTGGTTATAAAATGTTCTTGAGTTTCCGTCCATTTTTGCGGATGATCTGTAAATTTTACTTTGAACATTTGTAAAGGAAGAGCTTAATTATATCTTAGCGCCTCATAACAATAAAATATACGTAAAATTCACGTTTCCAGAGTAACAAACATCATTATCTTACATCTTCTCACAATGTTACTAGTTAAAAGTTGATGTTGCATTGTTGTAAGTGAACAATGGAAGGACGATTTCTATTAAAAGAGAAAGAGAGACGGTTTTATTTTAGAAACATAAGCTTGTGTAATGTAGCATAATTATTTATCTTTGTGCTAACTAATATAAAATCATCTCAAACTATCTATACAATTTAAATTGATCCGCTGATAATATTAGGAGTTAGTTTCATTGTCCAAGTAATCCCTACAATATTTAACTGATATAAAATGCAGTAGTACATATGCTGATCAATATTTCCGGGTATAAAAATGTGATAAAATAACCCCAGAACCAATTCATAGCAATAAACAAGTTTGAGTAATATTAATGATAATATTAATAGTAATAATAGTAATTTTACTATGTTCTATCATTTTCAAAAATAATATTTATATATAGAAACGTGTTCCATCAGGCAAAGATTGCACGCTAGGTGTAATTTTTGAACTATGACTATTTGGAGCAAAGTTGATGAGCAATAATTAATCATTTCTACTTGAACCTGGTTAAAACCCGAAGACATAGATTGGGAAATCGTCCAACTAATTCACCTTAGGCAGTTGTGGCCAATGAAACAGGTTTGCTTCTAGCTGACCCCCCTCAAAGGTCTGTACTGTTTTTAAAATATTAAGTTAGTTCTATTCAATAAAATTATCCATTCCCGCGTTCTTGTTGTTTTTATTCATTCACAAATAATAAAATAAGATGTAAGAACTTTATTCTTAGAATTGGGTTCACTACTGAGAGACGTTCTGTAGAAATCTTCTAGATCAGCCCGAACTTAGCTACGTGTGTTTGTAAAATGCTGTTTACTGGTCATTGGTAGATACCAAAACATTCCGCTATAAATGTTTTAGAAACGTAAGCAGTTTTTCAAAAATTCTTCTTAGCAAAGTGGAGCACCTGAATCAAATAAAAAAAATTCCAACTGCGCACGTACACGTGACTCTGTAGAAGATTAGCCCATTCCTCAACAAGCACACGATCCAAAGCAAGTACCTATTTAGCACGTTATGAGCTTCAATATTATCTTATTGTAATTTGCTGCTTCGATTACGAGAAAAAAAGACCATTAAACAGACGTTTCGGACATGATGAAATACGTAGTTTCAAATCACCTACTTCCAGTGAATTTTTCAGCTTACACACAGTTGAAGCTTACTGTTTAATAAGTTTTTGTTGATACTAGATCAAACCAAAACGGAAAGAATTCAGGAGGTTAAACAAAAGTGGAAAGAAAGTTAGTCAACTTCATACTGCGCAATGTTTACATCTTAAAGTCCATGAAACTCCAGCAGTAATACTAACACAAGCCTGCGAATTTAAACTTCATAAAATTTGTTTTGGTTGTAATAACAGATTTTCTATAATTCAGCTACGCAGATTTCGAAAAAAAGTATTAATTTTTTTCTATCAAATCGGGTAGAACAAAAACAAATTTTACTTAGATCAAACTATTATTTCGTTTACCATAATGAAGATTTTTTATTATTATTATGTATGTTTCTCGTGGGTTATAGAACAATAGATAAGATCCTCACGTCGCGATTGATCTAGAGTAATCTAGAGTAAAATAGCCAGTGGTTGTCAACATTTTAAACATAACAAAATGTGACCCGATTTCAATGAAAATGTTTCACTTATGTAAAAGTCCATATGACGTTTTGTGAAAAATGTGTACGTGATGGAGAAAAATGGATATCATTTTTCGAATTCTGCGTACATGAATTACTGTAGAACATGGAAAAATGTAAAGACAACAAAACCATCGCATGTCTGAGTAATTAGTTATACTGATATTATTAGAGTAAGATTAAAAGTTGAAGTTTATGCTAGATTTATTCGAACAAATAAGACTGGAAACACGTGTATAAAAGATAAAATACGTGCATTTACAAAAATAACATTGTTTGAATACTTCTAATTGCGTCGAAGCGGTTTTCTTAGTGTGGAGAGTATACGTCTAAAAACCCAATCTTCAATCTACATAAAACTATTGCAAAGAATCTGTTTCATTACATAAAAATGGCATCAATAGTCCCCACCACTAATGTGTATTTTCAGAAAGCTAGAAGTCCGTATAGGCCTTAATTAAAACCATTTACAAGTTATGACGTCACGCATATATCCCTCTTGTTGTACGACAATATTATGGCGGGTAACAAGCACCAGAGGTTTAAAACAAAAAATGTGTTTGCAGTTATTTGAGTGGAATGACATACGCGTGACCTTATTTTACTGTTTGTTTGTTTGAAGTTAAGCACAAAGCTACACATTGGGCTATCTGTGCTCTGCCCACCACGGGTATCGAAACCCGGATTCTAGCGTTGTAAGTCCGCAGACATACCGCTGTGCTACTGGGGGGCCCATATTAACTGAATTAAATCGTATTACTATGAAGTTAAAATACTTTCAAAGAACCCTGATTTTCTTGCTTACAAACGTTCCTGATAATAGAATACCTCGTACTAAAATGCTACGAACTGTAGCATGAAAGATCGGTTTGAATTTCAAGTATAAGTATGGATACTAACCTATTGTTAAACTGTTCCTTAAAACTATTAGTAACATCATAAATATCACATTTAAACCATACATAAATATCTGAACATCATCTAAATAAGAACAGTTAAGAGTTTGTTTATTTGAAACTTTTGGGCAAAGTTACATAAGGGCTACCTGTGTAAAGCCTTCCATATTTTTGAACTGATAGAATAGATAGAAGACAGTTAGTCAACAACATCCACTACCAACTCTTGAATTATTCTAATCGAATAGTGGGATTTGACCGTTACACTTATAACGTATCCACGGTCCCAAAGTGCGGAGCACGTCTTTTGTAGCAACAGAACGCGAATCCATAGTTCTTGAATTCCCTGTCCATACACTCTAACACGTAAGATACGCCCGACCCAGTAGTTAAGAGAACTAACTCAAGAATGGCTTGCGTTCACCTGCTAGAGATAAATACATTCAATTTCAACCTTTGCTGTGCAAAAGATTCCATAAAAGCCTTTGCTTAATGTTTGATCATAAGTATCATAACCTACAAAACAAATAGGGTGGAGTGATTCCATGCTACCATATTAATCCTTTGAATGCTCGCGACAGTGTTCCTAGGGTTATGTGGCCATATTGGTTGTCCTCCGTAATCAGTCTGACACAACCGTTTAGTCGAGAAACAAGACTGCCGTTCCAAAATGTTATAGTCTGACACAACCGTTTAGTCGAGAAACAAGACTGCCGTTCCAAAATGTTATAGAATCATTTTAACACATGCCATATGGTTATACAGTTTTCCGCATGTTTTTATGTTTGACTCTATACATAACTATTAACTAAATTACGACAAAAAATATCAAAGAACACCTCGTAGAATTTCAGCTCACCAAGCACATGAATTACATGCTGATAGCACTGTATAAACGAACTTGTCAATAAATTTTGGATCTGAGTATAAAGGCTTTATAATAATAATAATCGAATTACAAATTTAGAATCATAATTGTGATGTTGTTGTTGTTTTTTTGGGGGGAAGGGGGGCTTGAGGAATTTAGATCAAAATGTTTTATCTTTATTTGGTATAAAAGAAACGTTATCATTTAAACTAAACCAGCAGTTTGAGAATTATTTTTCTGTACACTTTAGCGACTCCTAAGTTAATTAAATAAAATTCCTTCCTTCCGTCTCTTCCTCCTCTCCGGTGGCTTAGAGGTAACCTTGAGGAATTATAACGCTCGTATGGTTCAATGCCCGCGATGGGCACAGCGCACATAGCCCATTGTGCAACTTTACGCTAAAACACAAAGAAATGTATGTCTCTGTTTAAAATCAGTCTTCTGATACATCGTTGTTTGGTTATGTGGTATTTTGCAACATCAACAGCACCTTATTCAACACATAGGCTAAGCGGTCAGGTCAGTGGTCCTCTGGATCTACCATAACTGTCCCTAATAGAGCTTCTGACTAGAGAAATAGTAGCCAGTCAGCAGCCAGTTCGGCTACTGTTACTAAATAAAGTGATTTACCGCCATTTTTATAATTTACCCACAGTTAAAGTGCGGAACGTTTTCAGTGACGTATCGCGGACATGAACCTTGAATCTTCCGACCCGCAGCTCGGCACGCTATACGTCGCAACTGACCCATTGGGATTGAGGGAGAGAGCTGGACATATCATTACCGTTTGGTGATGTCTTCGTGGATGTATTAACCATAATAATTCCTGATGTATCATTAGTTTCAATTTATTAATTATATAATATGAATTGACTGTAGAACTGGCTTGATAGCTGAATGAAATTTAAACCTGCATTAGGGTTTGCCACTAGGGGTGTTCTAAAGTTTGATCATGTCGAAAACAACTCTTATTTTTACGGTAAATAAGTTACACACTTTACGCTTTATCTTATTTCTGGAGCTTTGATAACCAAGATAATATTTTTTGACTGTCCCCTTCTGAGCTTACCCTATTTGTAGTTAATTAACGTTTCTCACAAAGACTATGTTTCAGCCCACCTGTCGTCAATTTCACATTCTTAACACTAACTCTATACATATTATACAAGTGAGGGTAATGAGATAACAGTAAACCACTGACAGGAGCTGAGCTCCTTTTATGTTGAAGAGAAGTGGATAATTCATATTCAAATAAATAGGATGTCCATAGCAGGTGGGAGGGTGGGGAAGGTTGTCCTCCTACTGGGAGAAAGATAAAACGTTCATTCTCTGTTTTCGGCTGAATGAATATCACCTTTCTGTCACCAGATGCTGCTTTATTACTAAAGTTGCTGTTAGTCTAGTGGACAAAAGAATCTTATCTAAACTTTGTTTTCTCAGAACTTTTATAATTGTCTCACTGCTGTTACTTTACTTTTAGGAGTTCACCTACAATTCCATATAGACAAAGAATACACAGTATAAGCATCATTAATATAGTCCAGGGTATAGTTTTTGTAGTAGAACATTAATCATATACTTTAAACATCGCTTTATGTATTGTTAGTAGAGGGATAATTTTCATATTACATTTTATAAATCATCAAAGTTTGTTTAAACCCACAAAGAATTTCATAATACTAATGACAAACATTAAAGTATTGGATTAATAATATAGATTCGATGGCGTGGTTGATTTACTGAATAACTTTAGCAGTTTAACCCAATAACCTTAAAAGTATAAATACACTACATCTTTGAGTGTAAAGTATATATGTAAATTTATACTCTAATTCCATAATTCAACTTTAAAAGTTAAGCTTTAACAGGATCAGGTCTAATTTCTCTCTCTCTCTCTTTTTATTTTTATTTTTTGTTCACAGCGGATAAATACTGCGGACAAATCTCTGTTTCGTGTATGTTTGCCTCTGTTTCATGTATGTTTGCTTCGGCGTTTGCCTAATCGTGAGCCGCTGAAATAAAGCGCATGTTCCAGTTTTTCCATCACGATAAATAGAAAGCAAATACGATGTTTCACTTTTTGTCTCCTTTCCAATTTACTAAAACATGAGCTGACGTCCAAACCCTTCAGAATCATTTGAAGGAAATTGTCACTTCCTCTTCTTCAAGGCAGCTTCTATTCCCGGTTGCTTTTGTGTTACCAGGGGTCAGAAGGAAAGATGTGACAGTACGTGAATGCTAATCAAGAAACGCCCCCTCTTAACCTTTTGTTCCTATAGATGGAGTTGTCACGAGAAATGGACGTCTCTAGAGGCCTAGTATATGTATGGTAAAACCTTGTCACGTACGAAGGCGTTTAAATATTTATGAGGCGTTGCTCACGCCTCTTCAGGTCGGTGATGATTTTTGCATGTAATATAATGACAGTTCCCGGATCTACACCGTATATGTAACACCTTTTGGGTGAAATTTAATTTTTACATAGAATGTAGTACGCACAAAGAGTTATGTGATTTAATTCTCTAATGGGTCTAGACATTCTTTACACAAAAGACTGAAGTGGAAACATTCGTGACAGCTCACTGACAGTTATGGTAATTAGTTTAATCCTGTTATAGAAAAAAAACAAGCTTTACATTAGACACTATGTTCACGTTTTTCATAAAGTAGCTATTTCATTAATCAGTTCAAAGTTTCTAACGGTTTTCTATTTTTCCCAATTCTTGGCCTGTCCATCACCGTATATTAAAACATCAGTTAGCTCTTTAGCTATTCACGTGATTACCTTTTTCTTTAGAGTAACTTCTAGAAATACTTTTTGTTTCATAAGATTTAATGTTGAAAAAAAAAAGATCTAAAATTTAAATATAAATGTTAGAAAATGGTTAGTAAATGTAAAATATGCTTTGAATTTTCGATTCAGGAATTAGATTTCAACAAGAACAAAAACGTTCAGGTTTTATGTTGAAAACTAAAGTTTTTCAAAGTACTTAAAAAACTTTCTTTAGTTTATTTTTCTCAACCTTATGCCACCAAGCCCATCAGGAAGATGATTAGGAGAAAATTAAAATAAAATATTATTTATTTTCTGAAAAAAAGTAAGGTTTATTTCCTAAAATAAAATTCGTTTTATACTCTGAAGTCCAGTTGTGTACTGTTAATTTTTACACATGTCGAACACTCAAATTTCATATACTGTATTATTTTCCCATCTCAAAATATAACCTGGCATGTATGCAATACTACGCATTTCCTCATACGTCCACTCTGCATCATAAGAAAATAATGTGTTGATTGTTTAAGAATAAGCAAAAATAGTTGAATGTTTTGTATGCTGCCATTTTAATTATTGTCTTATTGTCAATGGAGGTACAGTACACATCGCCATCTGGTAGTTTTAAAGGTAAACTACCAATAGAACCGCGAGTGACGCAGTTTTTTTGTTGTATTTCAACTAACTGTGTAGGCATTAAAACCTGTCTGTTTACTTCCCATTCAGTCACTTCACTATCGTCATTCATATTCACTTCTTTCTCTCACTCTCTCTCTATATATATATATACACACAGACATACACACATATAGCTTTTTATTTGTCAATGTACTTATAATTATCATACACTTCCGCTTTCTGTATACGGATCTACCTCCATATGCTTTTATATTTATGTAGCTATACATGTCTGACTGCTGAAACGTCCTTATAATTCAGTTTCAAATGCAGTGTTTATCCCAGTAAAATTATGTTTACTGATATCACTTTTAAAACAAGTCACAACCAATAAGAAGTACTTGAAATAAATTTATTTAAATAGAATCAGAAGATAACAAGTGATATCTGTAACCTATCTAGTGTACAAGTGTTACTTATTATTGTTGTTGTTATAGAATTATTTTTCTTTCTTTCTTTTTGTAAAGTGATTGTCCACTTATCAAGTTCCCAAATATGACGAGAATATTGACAGAAGAAAGATATTAATATCAATACAAAAAAAAGAAAACCCAACCAGTAAAGCTACCATAGAAATTTTGGTCGATTTGCAAGCATCTTTCGGTTATTGATAAAATAAAACGACGAAACCAGTACGTGAACATTTTCCTCTTATTTTGGTTTCTGGTTGGACTATGCATTTAATCTGTTTGAATTTTAGTTTATTTGAATGAGGCATACTTGACTGAAAGTGTAATAATAGTGGTTTGTAGTTTTTAATTGTGTGCATCTATTTGTTTTAAATAGAATTAACTTAAAAGTCTACTCTTTTAATTTTATTGTATTCATATATCTACGTTAAGTGTCTGTGCGTTTGCAGCGAAGCACTTACTAGAAGGAAAATATATTATTATTACGGAAATGGACAGGAGTTCACAAAATCTTATGTTTGTTCTTTAGGCTTAACGACCATTACTGGATCTGAAGTTTAAACACTTTAGAGCACTTTTCAAGATCAGCCACTTAGATTCGAGGAACGGTATTACGTCTTCGTGTAGCAGGTAGTGGTGTCGTCTTATCTGTCCCTCTCTCTCTCTGTCTCTCCTCTATGTTTCTAATCCTCCGAGACGGCTTGCAAACAAAGCACAATTTAAAGCCCCTTTAATACTGTTGATTGTTACGACTCGTTGGTAAAGCAGGTATCGACGTTGAGGCTGAAATGCTGAGGGCGCTTGAGTAAAGTGAGCAGCTACAAACTAGTTAGCATTCACTTGGACTCGTTTCTCATTTCCTCTCTCTCTAGGCTTTGTAGCTTCTACTCTAGCCGCTAGCTCTCTATCGCCTGCGCTCAGATCGACCTTTAAACCGACAGCTTTCGTTTATCTTGTGGCTTGTTAAGAGTTCGAAACCACACTAGCGGACCTATATCACCATAATATGCCTCGTTGCTTAGCGCCGGTTGTGTAAGATTTCCAGTTTTCTTCCATATTGCGTGTCAGTAGCTCGACTGATGCACGTGATGAGATCTCGTGTATATTATGATGAAGCAGTTTTAATCACTTTATTGCGTGTAGACCAGTGTGACCTTGTATGAAAAAAGGGGGTAAGTCAAAAATATTTGTTTTTACTTTTGTTTATGCTATAGACAGGTTATGTGCTTTGCAATGGACTGCAGAATGTTGCTGTGATTTTAGTTCTTATTTCTAAATTTGTGTTTGTCTGCATGTCAGCGAAATTTTCTTGAGCTCTGCTCGTGCGCTGCACGAGATAGAACATTTAGAGATGAAAGCATTTTGCTGCTGTTCCGTTATTGGCTGAGATCATAACGACGTGATGTGAGGAGGCCAGTGCCAAGGCTTGGTTTCTATATTAATACTCAATATCGTAAGCTGGTCTCTGATTGGTGCATGACGTCATAGAGGTCTACAAAGATTTACTCCACCCATAAACTGTCAATCATATTAGCTCTCTCATAAGCCAGCAAGTATTTTAACAAACTTTTTTTCACCTTAAATCTAGGATGATTCGCTTGAAATATTATTTCAGATTGGTAGGAAAGCCCACAGTATGAAAACACAACGTTTCTTCGTCATTTTACACTTGACTTTAAACGGCTGCTGAAAGTATGGATATGTATATATTTATTACCAAGTAATCTTCAGCTAAGCAAAACAACATCGTTGTATACGTATTTATTCAGATAGTCTTAATAAAGTCTTTGGCGAAACTCTATTTAGTACACATATTATGCATGTTATATGTGTAGATTATGTTTTATCAAAATGGTGGTTCAAGAATAAGAGAGGACTAACCCTAAGGAGTCTCATTTTCTCCAGCAAGTGTTTAATAAAAACAGGGGAGTATCTTTACAGCGGCAACTACCCTGATGGTTGAAGGAGTAGAGGGGAGAAAATACAATGGGTACACTTTAAGGAAAACTATAGTTTGTTTTAGCGCAAAGCTACACTTGGGGCTGTCTGTGCTCTGATAACCATGGAAAATCGAACTCAGGATTTTCGCTTTTAAATAAAACAATGATATAAAAAAAGAAGAAGTAGGATTAGTTATATGTCATGTAATGCCAAAGCTGGAGAATAATTTCTGGTAGACAAGGAAACTGTGGTTGAATATGACTCTCAGTTGGAGAATCATTTCGGGTAGACAATTAAACTATGGTTGAATATGACTCTCAACTGGAGAACCATTTCGGGTAGACAACGAAACTATGGTTGAATATGACTCTCAGTAGAAACGTATATACTTTAATATCTTCAAGTTCTATCTAGTTTATCTAGATGAACCTTGTATGTTTGGAAAGGAATGGTTTACAAGTTATATCCACACAAGTAAATAAACAATGTAATACAAAAACGCTCGAATTTTAACTCTAATTAAAGACTGAAATATGGGAGATTTTGTGTGTGTGACATTCGGTCGTGTATATCTGAGATGCTGGAATCACATAAAAAATATATTGAGATTTTCCAGAAAACATTATTATATTTTTGTATTTAGTTTTCCGAGTTTTCACTTACAACCAGTATGCAGTTTCTAGAATCCCAAATCTTTTTTATGTCTATAACCGGTACTGGGATACTTTAATTCACTACGAATCTCCGAAACCTTTTAATCTTAAACACAGAACTTCAAATTTATCTGAACGTTAGTATTTGTATAAACGTGTTTAAGATTTGTTTCGTGAACGTTGAACGCCAGCTGTTAACATCGTTGGAAATATCTTGACACACTTCTATGCCTCTGTTATAATCAAACAACAAAAATGTGTTTATAAACAAAATTATTCTTACTTGAGCTCATACGATTGTATACAGCATTTGTTAGGGGGAAAAAAGAACTCCTTTGGAACATTAGACACAGAAAGCTAAAATGCGCCAGTAGAGAGTAAGTTGGCGCTTAAACCATATAGTGCACAATTAGGGAAAATGTTACAGCAGCCATGAGGTAAGTTGACCAGAAATTGATATGTTGCATTATTTTCAAACTTCAGGTGAAACAAATTGTCGTTAGTATAAATATGTTTTAATGATAATCTTGTGTAGGTCAAATAAAACATTTTACTTCATTCAAGATCGTTAAGAGCCGGATTTATCCGTTTGAAAAATAAAACCAATGATAGTAATCACATGACAAACTCTGAGGTGTGTTAACGAAATCTGTATCTCTCCTTCACATGATAGACGTATAGCCTTCCTGCGTTGCATGTGTTTATTTAATGAAAACATGAATAACATAATATCAAATACCTAAAGTTATGACACTCTTATAATCACAAAAAAATGAAGGTAATACTAAGAACAAAGAGAAATGCCAACCACACTATACCTGCTATATCCAGTGCCGACGAGGCCTTTCCCACAATACCAAATATGCAGATCACTAATGCTTGCAGGAGCGCCATTTTGTGAAGCAAGTTTTAGTACGCGTAAGGAACTAAATACGGGTGTTTTACGTTACTTAAATGCTTCGTCTAGATGGAGTTAATTTGTTTAAGTTAAACTCGTTTGCTTATTTATTTACTATAGAATTATTTGATTATTATAGACTTAGTGTGCGTTACAAAGGTATTGTATCTTTACTGGATATGTGTACATATCGTATTATGTGTGTTACAAAGGTATTGTATCTTTACTGGATATGTGTACATATTGTATTATGTGCGTTACAAAGGTATTGTATCTTTACTGGATATGTGTACATATTGTATTATGTGCGTTACAAAGGTATTGTATACTTTACTGGATATGTGTACATATCGAAGAGACTAAAAAATTAAAGACAAATAATCATTAAATAATCATATACATAAGGTACGCTCCACACTCTTGAATACACACGTGTAATACGATATGTATTCATATCCAGTAAAGATACAATACCTTTGTAACGCACATAATACAATATGTACACATATCTAGTAAAGATACAATACCTTTGTAACGCACATAATACGATATGTACACGTATCCAGTAAAGATACAATACCTTTGTAACGCACATAATACGATATGTACGCATATCCAGTAAAGATACAATACCATTGTAACGCACATAATACGATATGTACACATATCCAGTAAAGATACAATACCTTTGTAACGCACATAATACGATATGTACGCATATCCAGTAAAGATACAATACCTTTGTAACGCACATAATACGATATGTACTCATATCCAGTAAAGATACAATACCTTTGTAACGCACATAATACGTGGATGTTATTTCTTTTTGTTTCTATATTTATTTTATTTGAAAATTCATTGATTAACAAACTCTAATACAATAAAATAACAAAGGGTGACATACCTTATATTTTCAGCAACAAGGTCATCTCTTTCCTTAGCAATCGTGCTTGAGTTCATTTATATATAGGTTATTATAGTAATTCTAAATTTAAGGTCCAGTGGCGGCCTAGTGGTTGTCATGACAGGCTGTGGAATTCGAGGGTTCATGGTTCGTATGTCGTTGCCCAATAATAATGGCGCCCCGAACGAGGAGCCATAAGAGTGGTGGTCAAATCCTACCATTCGATTAGAGTAGCTCAAGAATTGGCGGTGGGTGCTCTAGTCTATCAGTTTAAAAGTAGGTACGGTTAGCACAGATAGATAGCTCTTTGCGCGAAAATCCGAAACAAACTCAATCTTAACTTTAATATCTGAAGCAGGGTTTTTCCAAACTTTTATGTTCAACGAACCATTTTTACTGATTTTCAAGCTCACGACTCCTTTCCTCCACTTATATTTATAGCACCAGATACTAAAATATTTAAAAAAACATATTAAAACAAGGAATTTAGACGTTATTTAGTTTATTGCAAAAGTGAAAAATTATTAATATTTTCTGTCTTCGCGTCACCGAGGGTGGTTGTGATCGACATTTTGAGTAACGTTTACTTTCAAAAAAAGAGGGCGTAACAGTAATATCTATTTCCATTAGATAATATTTAGAGCACCTTCTCAAACAATGAAGTTGAAAAGAAGAATTAGACGAACAAAATTAAGGTATAAACTACAATATATGGATGGTAAAATGGCTTAAGTAAGATTTTCAAGGTAGGATTCACGCAATGATAGGAGTATACCGTGTGCCTATCTGAGTTAACTTCCATTAGCGAGCTTTAAGTGTAGAAAAAAAATTAAACATTAAGAGCAGATCCTGAAGCACACAAAGTTCCACGCCTGAATTCTACTATTCACTCTCATTAACCCAGTTCTGGAAGATCATCTCCGACCCTCTTTTGAAACAGAGAAACAAATGAATGTGTCTGTTTTAAAAAAACAAGAAACATAGCGATTTTCAACTTATGTATATCACAAACATTTCTTATTGATATATATATATATATTTGGTTATAGCAGTCGAGTAATTATAAAAACTCCCTATGTATCTAAGCATTATAGACTATTATATATCATATTTAAATTATAAAAATTACCTTATTAGCATGTATTTTCGTGCGACGAAGCTCTGACCTTCACCATTACAACCGTGAATGTTGACAATAGCCCTGCAGCGTAGTTTCCTTTGCAAAAGTTTTCCAGCGTCCGTTTCAACAGTCCGATTGCACAGAGGTTTATAGGCGCTGCATCTGGCAACTTAGACTGGTATATCTTCGTACGGGATAGCACGAAAACCTGTTTTATTCTCCAGCTGCTTCGGGTATGCGATGGTTCAACGGGAAGTATGACTGGAAGACTTATCTTTGTGAACCCATACTCTGTTGGCCTCGTTTCCCTATGGAGATTCTTCTTGATTAAGTCGCGTACTTGTTGCTGGATCACGTGGACAGCTTTTGCTACTGATATTTGTACTTCGTTACTTCGTGGAGCTTCACCTGTAGCAGTTTACCATGGCTGGGGTACGGCTTGTTTCAGGTCTATTTCTGGATTATCCTAGTGTCCCAAGTTGATGCATACACCTTTGTTTTCCGTTGCCATTAAGTACAAGACATATCTCTGTTTTGAAAACTCTAAATCCCCGGTCTGAACAAATTTTTATGATCTGAAAAAAACTGACATTTTACGTCGGAAAAGACTGTTATATACCCTTCCAAAACGCAATCAATTTTTGATGTCATCACATAATATAAAGACAAACAATGTCAAAATGTAGTTCTGATACATGCAGTTCTACCGCAACTTTACAACTTCTGTAACTGCCACGTGACTTTCTGATTTGCATATTCAAAATCGTTTTAATATGTGATAATTAACCTTGTATACATTACGATATAATATATTCTAACGTAACATGCTAACCTTTAAATTTTATATGTAATCTTATCAACACTCATAGCGTATTTAAGGCCGCACTTGTTATAGAAATGTGACGACAAAGAATTTAATATGATTATGGATTCTGTGACGTTTCATTTTTTGTGTAACCCCTTTACTGGTTGTTTTGAATATAATTATATTTAATTTGAATCACTTTAAAAAGCAATTATATTAAATATTTAATGAAGACACGTAATGACATCTACATGTTAGAATTAACAGACTTCTCATGAAACATGAGTATAGCTTTACGTCACAGAATACAGGTTTTTAATATATATCTAAGTAGAATAGAAAGAACATGTCAAATTGAGTTTTCTTAAACGTTTAAAGCATTCTAAAACTATCTTCAGTCAAGCATTAATTTACATAATATTCTAAGTTTTCTAACTTAACAGACTGAATGAAATTTTCAAAGTGGTTAAAAAAAGCGCATAAAACGCCATTTGATTTCAATATGATATTAGGGTGGTGAAAATCTGAGAAACCTGTTTAAAAAACCGCGTCTGTACATGGAGAATTAGGAGGAAAAAACAGAGGACTACTACTAAATTATAGTGTTTCAAACGTGTAATAACAGCATTCATGACACTTTTATGTTTGGCAACAACAAATAATAAAAACCTATCCTTATATAAAACTAATAAAATAAAAAATCTTGAAAATTAGACATAATTTTGGTCACTTGTTAAGTAGCAATTCTTGAAACTTACATTCTGAACTTTCTAAATATACATGTATCAAATGTGCTTCATGCGTTGCTCAAGCTTCTGTTTTTAAATGGTGTTTGTAGTTAAGCACAAAGCTACACAAAGAGCTATTTGTGCTCTGCTCACCACGGGTATCGAAACCCGGTTTTTAGCGTTGTAAGTCCGCAGACATTCCGCTGTGCTACTGGCGAGCTTTTAAGTGGTGACACTTTGGGTTCGTAACCGGTTTTCTCAGTATATTCAAAGGAGTGAATTAAGCGTAAATGAATGGCCATTTTATTGTAGAAACATGCTAACTTTTTTTTAAACAAACGAAACAAATTCTACAATGCCAGTAATTCTGAAAACATTACATTTTATCACACAGTTTAAGTCTAACCATAATATGATTCCAAGTTATTAATGATAAATCAGGAAATAAATAAAATGAATTTGATAGAAGATATAATTAGTGTTTATTCAAAGAGAATATGCATTAAAGGATCTGAATCATGCTTTTACACAAGACTAGCAATAGATGGCCTCTCAGGTAATGCCGATCTCTGTGTTATAACTAACGAATTCCAATTTGTCTGGCCTGGTGATTAGAGGGCTCGTCTTCCAATCTGCAGGTCGCGAGTTCGAATCCAGTCACCGACCATCTCACTCTTTCAGCCGCGGAGACGTTATGATATGACGGTCAATTCCACTTTTCGTTGTTAAAGAGATGCCCAAGAGCTGGTGGTGGGTGGTGTTGACTAGCTGCATTCCCTCTAGAATAGTAACCCTAAATTAGGGATGGTCATCGCAAATAGCCCTCGGGTAGGTTTGTGGGAAATTCAACAAACAAAGAAAAAACAATTCCAGCTAGATGAAAAGTTTCTAAAGTCTCCATGGCGTATTCTTAACCAAATTATGACACTTGGAAAGTGCTAAGGACAATGTATGTCTGTCTATTTGTCCGTTCGTGTATCCAAGTGTTACTTGTTTCCTACTACCCCTTAAATGGGTTTACCTGGAAAAAAGCCGCTCGCAAAACAATTGAGACATTATAAAAACATTAAACTTGTACATCGAAATACCAGAACCTTTGTAGGTCTTCTTACATCTAATCGTATCGTAATTGACTATTATTAGCAAAGTTACTTTAAAGTCCAGAATGAACAGTATTAACAGTAAAAAAAGTAATTGTTTTCATTGAAAAAATTACCTTCGATCTAATTTACTATTATACCATCTCTTTCATATGTTCATTTCAAATTTTCAATTCTTTGGAATTTATGTAAAATAAAGAATTTTGTTTAATCTAATAGTAGTTCTAGCATGATTGTTTCGTTTCCCTAATTCTTGACTTCACTTCTTCAAGGGTTTCTTTTTTTTCACAACAGCGCAAATAGAAATGAAAGTCAGCTCTAACAAACGTCAAAAACCAAATAAAAAATAATGCATGATAATAATTTATTTTACATAAGGTTAACAGAATTTGGATTAAATAAAAAAAAACAATATTTTATTGTAAACATTAAAATAATAATAATAATTCGAAAAAAAAGGTTTAAATTATTATATTAAAGTATATTATTTTTTTTCTCTAGAATATAGGGGATAGAAAAACACGATAGCGTATCCCTAGTAGAGATATGAAAAATTTAAACATTGGATTAACACATGTGTATTCTGAAATAATCGGTCGTTTTCAATTTTTATGTAAAACCTGGGCAAAATTCCTTTGGCGGTGGATGCTGCTGGCTAGCTGCTTTCTTTCCGGTCAGTAGCTAAAAATCAGGGATAGCTATACTTGAACCGTAGTTGCTTTAACCTGGCCGTTTAGCCGACGTCTGCGAAAGGTGCCATTCAGGTTAATTTTTTTTCCAAATTCCCATTTTATCAATTAGCTTAATATTGAAGTCTAACACTAGAAAACTCCAAACATTATGCTTTCACGAGTATATTGCCTTCAACATGTCATTTTAAGTTATGTTTATATTACAGTTATAGTGCTCAGTTTATCAAAAGAAGTAATGTATAATATAAGCGTTCTTGCTAATCTATTTCATTACCATATTTTTAGTTCAGTTTTTATCTCCGGTCCTCATGTGTTCCTGTGTGTCATACATAATTTGTGTCTTTGTGTTCATAGCATAAGACTAAACATGTTTACTAAAACAGGCTGAAAAGTTTGTATATTCGTTTTGAGAAGAAGAAAGTTAAATAATGTTTTTCGCACGGTCAGGTCATGATTTGGACTATCATTTTTTTCAGGAGTTTCATAATCTCCTTTATAATAGCATATATTCGTAATAACGTTATAAAGCTTACCTTAAAAGAAAGAGCTCACGTGTATGCTTAGTAAGATTAATTTCGTTATATCAGTGTGTATATCCACATGGCCATACGCTTGTGTTTTCGATAACATTGTTCTTGTAGGATCCACTACTCAGTTTTTTGTTGTTGTTTTTTAGTGTGTTTGTGTTACTTTGTTTGCCTACTTTGTTCTTTCTTTCTCATTTTTTTCTCATTCATCCTATCTGTGTGTCTATCTATTTTTTTACTTTCTTTTACTTCTCTAAACATGGTTTATTTCCATTCACTCTTTCTTTCAGTTTCTTGTTCTTCCTGTGTTCTCTTACGTTCGCATATTTTACTTCACTTTTTTACTACTGTTCAAATTTTTTCGTCTTCCCATTATTTTGATCTGTCTGTCTGTCTGGTTAATTTTGTTTGTACGTATCTTCGAGTTGAGAAGAAATCAATGAACTGAACCACAGGTGCAGAGATCCAATGCAAACGAGGAAAGTCGCTAGTACTCAATCTGTAATCACATTTGTCGATAGCCTTTGCCGCTAGGGTTCTCTGTTCTTCATCGAACAGATTTTTATTTTATTATTCCTTGAATGTCAGAAGAGACATTCACTGTCTTCTTCTCACCTTCTTTCAATCTTTTCAAAACTCAAAGAATTTTCTACTTCGTTAGAACAATAGTATTAATATGAATTATTCTGTTTTTCTTCAGAAGTGTCTCCAATGTATTTTACGCAATGTTCAGACAGCGAGTGAAACTTAAATGATAAAAAATCAACAAAAAAACAAACAAAGTTATCGTACAAAGGAAACGTTGGAGAAGATTTTGTTCACGTGAATGGTCTTTAAGAAGAGATATCCTTTTAATGGAGGTTTGGTAATTAACTTTCTGAACCAGATGCTTGAGACAAGTTAATTAGCTAATCTTAGGGAGTTGTTCCTCTGGCCAGATTTTCAAGACTTGACCTTATGTTGAGGTTCGATGGTAAGGCTTCAGTAAAGGAAATTACTAGTGATGGGAATCTTTGAAATGACTGTGTTTGTAACGGTGGTGAGGATGGGGGTGGCCATTCATTAGGCTTCACGACGCCTCCTACAGGAAACAAAAACGTTTTCATTAATTCCCCCAATTGTTTTCCTGTCTAAAACATCAGAAAGATTTTGAATTTTTGTAAAAATCAAAGAAAGTCAATTAACTCTTTACATTATCTCGTCTTTCTCTCAACTAATTTTAAAAATTCTAATTACCAAGTATGTAGATTTTATTCGCTAGCATTGGATTTGTCAGTCCATTGTTACCGCATCAACCATGGTGTTCACATACGCTTTTTTTAGTTTTTCTCTAAAGTTTCCAGAGAAACGAGAACTTTTGCTAGTGAAATTTATTCATTAGTTAAAATCCCTCATTAAATGCAGTTAATATTTTGAATAAAAGTTTTTGTTAGTCATACTTGAAATCTTAAGATATTTGAGTTTACTTATTAACATATGTTTAGTTACTAACTATTTTAATGAAGAATTACCGTGAAACATTTGTTTATACAAAAGAATGGCATATGAAGAGGAAAAACGAAAGTTTATCACATAACAAAATATGAAAGAAAAAGACAAATAACAGAGAAACTAACGGAGATATCACTGTACACAAAGAGACAGGAGGATGGATAAACAGGAACGTGGGGATATACAAAGTAGAAAAATGAATACAGACAAAACATTTTAGTAAAGAAAAACCATCCTGGTGTTCATACTCTATTAATAGAAGGCCAAGGAGAGGAAGCGATGTTCGTGGGTAAGCAAAAATACATAGGTATATTGACGATTGATTTATGAATGGGAAAAACGAAGTCTAATTATGAAGACAGACATTGGCTGAGAGGATGAAAAGTATTTTATTACAGGATTCATCGAACGTTTCGGGATGTACTTATTCTGTCGACTCGCAATCTGAGGGTCGCTGGTTCGAATCCCTGTCACACCAAACATGCTCGCCCTTT
>NW_013665833.1:366158-374343 GCF_000517525.1 Limulus polyphemus | reverse complement strand
ATACCCGTGGTGGGCAGAGCACAGATAGCCCATTGTGTAGCTTTGTGCTTAATTACAAACAAACAATAAAAATAGTAAAATTTAAACATTGTGATATTTTCATACGTTACACCTTTTACTGAAAAACTTGCTTCACTAAAACATCAATTTAGTTCTCTTTGTGAAAGTGCTTATCTTAGTGCTGTCGAAACAGTCAATGAAATGACCAGTCTGTGTTAAAATAGATCATTTCCAAGCACAGTTCTCGCAGTAACGTGAACGTAAACATGCTTGCATGTTCTAAGTAAAGTTCTTTATGACACATTATCTTTGGGGAGAAGAAGGACCACGAAACCTTAATGACCAAAGGGGTATCGGATCGAAAATAATTATAAGACAGATCCTGCAAGGCGCGTTGTTTCTGTACACTGTCCTTAAGGTTACTGAGACAATAATTACTTCTCGCGAGCTACGGACACAACATTTGTTGTCTTTTGTCGGCCGCCCATCTTTCTGGGGTATGAAAAATTCACGCGAAGCGGCATTGTTGCCAAGCTGTAACAAGGAAAGTGTAGTAATTAAACAGACGGTGTCACGGGGACGGCCATCATACATTGTGTGCAAAGTAATTATAGAGGTGCTTTTCTCTGGACAACTTGCTTGGATGTAAGGGAGAATGGTCATTACATTGAAGAATTACACTGTCATACTGTGACAACCACTTTGTTTTGCGACAAGCAAGCTAGTTGCTGGTCATTGCTGAGCCGGTGAAACTAAAACCGAGGTTCTTTACTACTAAAACGGCTGTTCTTTCACGTTCAGCTAGCCTCTTCCCACCCACCAGTATTTCAAATGATACAGTAAACTCTCATAAGCTTTTGCCTGCGAACACGGAAAAATGTTTAGTGAAAACTCTAGTCTTGAATAATAAAAGAATAGAGGATAATATAAAGCTTACCATCCTTGTAAAATCCGCTTGAAGTTCAGCATTATCTCTTTTTCGAGAGATTACTAGATCATTAGTTCTCTCGTTAATTTTTAAATCGCTGGACATAATCGCGCAGCTCGACATTAGCTAACAAAAAGGTTAATCAGTAGTTTTTGTTTTGGAGTCTTAATAGACTTTACGTGAAGAGACCGCATTTATCTCAGAATGGTGCTTCTAGAACATTCTCAGACTTTTTAAAGTTTCTTATCTTATCAGCTGTGGCTCATCTTCTGGGTAAGAAATAACTCACAAAACTTTGTAGCATGGTTTTGAACCGTACGCATAAGTAGAGATCACACATAAGCTTCAAATCTTTCGACTTACACGTATCTCGGTGTTTGTGTTCTATTAAAATAACGTCTCACCGCAGTTACAAGCCGTGGTATCACGGGCGATAGACCTGGCATAGCCTGGTTGGTAGTTCACTTGACTCGCAATCTGCGGGTGTCGAGGGTTCGAATCTCCGTCAACAAACATACTCACCCCCTTTCAGCCGGGAGTGGGGACGTTATAATGTTTCAGTCGATTCCACTATTTGTTGGTAAAAGAGTAGCCCAAGAGTTGGCGGTGGGTGGTGTTGACTAACTGCCTTCTCTCTAGTCTATTACAAACCAAAACCACGGGAAACATATTTAGCACTTGAATTTCCGATCTTTCGATATTCGTATACCAAAATTGTTAAGTAAAGTTGAAGCAAATAAGACAACTTTTAGAGAAATAAAGCCTTTAGGGTTCTACACTGACTGCAATAGGTTCTAAATCACACTTTAAGCCAATTCAAACACAATTTTTATCATCAAAGTGAAGGTTATTTCACAAACTCATTGACCTCTGACTCAAAAAGAGGTCATTGTAATCATGCTGGGCACATTTTCTGTACCGTTAATAAGTTAATAAACAAACATTTGACGAAGGCTCCAAAACCAGGATCTTACAAGTTTCCAGTCACACTCAAAATAAGCAACTGTTTTCTCGAGAAAGATGGCAGAAGATATTATATAAAATGACCCTGCCATCCTTTGAAGAAGATTGTTACAAGCAGTGTTGGGCAATAGCGTGTAATTATGACTATCAGAATTAACTCGACCAAAGATGGATGAAGTAGTCCTGAGGGTAGCCATGAACACAGAATATCATTTTTTAAACGTCCAATTAACTGTAATATAACATGTATGCATGTGTATGAGGAATATCTGTACAATACAGTCATGGTCTACTGTGTTATTTGCTTTCAACTGCACTGCTACCTGGCAATTCTTTTGAATTGGTGATAGGTTAGTTTAAATACGTATATATATATATATATATCACAAACAACTAGGCCTAGTTGTTTATAATTTAAAAAAAAACTCAAAGTGGAGAGATGCTGTTAAGTAATTCTCTCTTCCTTTAAATGTCAAAATGAACGAAACTGTTAAGAGTTTGTGTATATATATATATAATATACAGTTTTGGCCAAAATGTTTGCTTATTTTGC
This sequence comes from Limulus polyphemus, assembly GCF_000517525.1. Lineage (NCBI taxonomy): Eukaryota > Metazoa > Arthropoda > Merostomata > Xiphosura > Limulidae > Limulus > Limulus polyphemus. Next base: position 371,899 of record NW_013665833.1, on the reverse strand, counting down.
AACAAATAAGATCATTATTATTTAGATGGAATACAAATACGCTTAATGCTGTTAAAATTAGAAATGCATGTTATATTAAACATCTACATGTGTATTTATATAATGAAGCAGGTTCTTTGGACATCATGAACGATTTATTAGAAGACCAAACAATTTTATCAGTCATCTGTAGAAAGATGAGTAATTCAGCATTTCACCTATCTCAACAAAACCTTAATAAAACATATATAATAAAAAAATATAGCATCAAATTATTATAAATAGCGTCTGTAACCTTATATAAGTTCATGTTAGACATTCGGTACTTGGTTGGTCCTCCTCGTACTCTAATAACCTCCGCAAGGCGAGGTGGCATGCTGTCCATGAGGTTATTGATGTAATCCACCGTGATTTCATCCCAATTGGTCACTAGAAGGCGCCGCAACTCAGCTACAGTAGCTGATTTAGTGTGGTAGATAGTAATTTTTCGGCTCAGTTCTGCCCAACAGTTCTCAATGGGATTACAATCTATAGACTTTGCTGACCTTGGAAATCTTGTAACGTCCTCCTGGTCGAGACAATCCTGTACAATATGCGCTCTGTGGGTAGTGGCATTGTCATTCTGGAACACAAAGTTATTGCCAAATCTTGTCTTAGCATATGGCAGAAATATTGTTTCCGTGTGACTTCTGTAGGAGGCGCCATTGACGTTTCCATGGAGAATACAAAGATAACTTTTTCCACCATGATGAATAGATGCCCAAACATGTACTGCATCACCTTCTGTATGTTTGCTGTTGAAAGGACAGCCTTCCTTCATATTTTCTCCAGACAAATAGCGAAAACGAATCCTATCATCAGCTTTAACAAATCAGAAACAGGATTCATGTGAAAAGATGACATGTCGCCAGTGTCCTAACTGCAAGTTGGCATGCTGTCTTGCCCAAATTACACCTTGACTGTGGTGAATTCTGGTTAATGTCGGTTTGCAGATAGTTCTTCTTGCAAAATAACCTTGTTTGTCCAGTTTCTTCTTCACTGTTCTTCTGGATACCCTGGAATGAATATTTTCACACCACTCCTTTCGTAAGGTGTTGCAAGACTTCTTTCGATCTTGATGTGTTAACCTACTCAAATCACGGTCATCTCGAACAGTAGTTTTTCGGCTTCTAACAATAGACTTTCTTGTATTCCGATGACGCTTCAGGTTTCTGGAAATAGTATACTGGGGTTATTCTACTGTTCCGGCAATGTCCGTTTGTTTCATACTATTTCTGGACAGTTGAACAATTTGACGCCCTTTAACTTCTGCTACATGATGAGGCATGAAAAACATTATACCAAAAGCACACCCTTTTACATAAAACAGGTGTGTATGTGTGTTTTGACGAACAAATGCTCAAAACAACTTATACAGACTAGAATAACAATTCGTACATGTTTGTTCAATCATACGCTACCTTCTCTGTTACTTCTCGGGCATTTAGTCAACAACTACTCCAAGCATGTTGACGATATCATCAATAAAGAAAAGTATGCTAACATTTTGGCCAAGACTGTACATATATAAGAATCAATTCCGAGTTATGAGAATGATTTCTAGAATTAACTCCCAGTTATTTGACATTTTATTCCTAAACTAATTGGTACTTTTGAAGCTTTAAAGCTACTTCTCAATTTCATACTTCTGGTGTAAAATCAAATGTTTTTTATGTGTTTTCTACATTACGAAAATAGAAAGTTTCAATGTAAAGCTTATTTTAATAAATCAGTAAATTGTAATGCTTGTTATACGTTTGGATGAGTGTGTGGATAAAATAAATATTATAGTTCAAAATCAAGATCTTTTTAACTCAGCGAAATATTAAATCAACACTTTCAGTTGACCAAGTCAGTTACATAAGATCAATGTCCTTAAATTCATGCCCAATCAAACTCTAATAGCTGACATAAGACTAAAATCCCGAAATTCACATAAGATCAAAATTTTTAAAGAGACGTTAGATGAAATTCCTAAAACTGACATAAGACGAAAGTTCTGAATCTGAAATAAGAATATAGAATCCCGAAACTAACAAACGACCAAAATTTTGAAAGTGACAAAAATCGAAGTTCTGAAATTCACACAGGACCAAAGTCATGAAATTGACTTATGACCAGACTCTTCAAATTACTGATTAAGTTTTATTCTCTCACTGAATGCACTTGTAAAATTTCAATAAAAAATAAAACATTTATTTATTACTATTAAACACAATATAATGAATAACAGACTGACCGAACAATATCTAATTAATATTAAATCAAATTCGTATTTGTATCATCGCCATCCTTGTTACAATAATCAATATACACTATTATTATACAATAATGGTAATTTACAACTATGCACAAGAGAGTTTGTACTCTCAAAATAATGAAAATATAGATGCTACAACTATCTTACCAGCCCACGGAACTAAGAAAAAAAAAACAGTTAAGCTTAACGATCTGCTTCTCTCTTTATCCTCCAATTTCTTTTCTGTCTATTCATCTGGCTATGTACTTATCTATCACACTGTTATATCATACTAATCTGCAGTGCTGTAGAATCACGAGGAAAAGCCGAATATACAAACCAGTGTATTTTCTTTTACTCACGTGTTGTTGAACCTACAAACAATAACTTAATATTAGACTCATAAATGGCTACCAAATCACAAAACTATTAAAATAATCAGTTACGTTTCAAATTCATTTTCACTAATTATACTCTAAAAAGGATAAGTACATGAAAGTAGAAAGTACGTTTAAAACTATTCTTTTGAAGTAAAAGTTACGTATTCAAGGGATATTACAATTAGTAGTTTATTTAATAGGTTTGTTATTATCAGCGTTTCATCATCAATTAATGTGTTTAATAGTCGTATCAATCGATAATATAACATGTTTGTTATTATCTATGTTTCATCATTAATCAATGTGTTTAATAGTAGTATCAATCGATAATATAACATGTTTGTTATTATCTATGTTTCATCATTACTTAATGTGTTTAATAGTAGCATCAATCGATAATATAATATGTTTGTTATTATCAATGTTTCATCATTAATCAATGTGTTTAATAATAGTATCAATCGGTAATGTAACATGTTTGTTATTATCTATGTTTCATCATTACTTAATGTGTTTAATAGTAGCATCAATCGATAATATAACATGTTTGTTATTATGTATGTTTCATCATTACTTAATGTGTTTAATAGTAGTATCAATCGATAATATAACATGTTTGTTATTATCTATGTTTCATTATTACTTAATGTGTTTAATAGTAGTATCAATCGATAATTTAACATGTTTGTTATTATCTATGTTTCATCATTACTTAATGTGTTTAATAGTAGTAATGTAATAATGGATACTATTTATATCATCATGATTAGTAAGAAAAATAATTTCAATCAAGTTGAACCAAATGTAATAATGGATACTATTTATATCATCACGAGTAGTAGGAAAAATAATTTCCACCAAGTCTAACTAAATGTAACAATGGATACTATTTATATCATCACGAGTAGTAGGAAAAATAATTTCCACCAAGTCTAACTAAATGTAACAATGGATACTATTTATATCATCACGAGTAGTATGAAAAATAATTTCCACCAGTCTAACTAAATGTAACAATGGATACTATTTATATCATCACGAGTAGTATGAAAAATAATTTCCACCAAGTCTAACTAAATGTAACAATGGATACTATTTATATCATCACGAGTAGTATGAGTTACATTTGGCGCTTATCAGTTTACTTCTAAGAGAAAATTGGAGAGAAATTTGTAAAACTATTTGTTTTTTTAAATAACCATTTACTTGGTTTCGGTGCCATTGAAATGCGTAGTTTTATTTATAAGCAAATTGAAAGTTTTGCTTTAGAACTATATGTTTATCACCTGCCAGCTGCAAAGTCAAAAAATCACGAACACAAAAAATTATGGCATACAAAATATTTAGACTTTCTTGCATAGTACGAGAGAGTTCTGAGAAAAGTCCTTGAAAACCAATAATAAATCTTATTTTCTTTCACTTGAAATTATGATAAAAAAAAACGTGTTCTGTGTGTTTTAGAAATTATGAAAACTTCATCAAACCAGTTAACTGAGATTTTAATTTAATCTTGACTTAGTTTAACTCTATTCTTGCATGATATTAACCAGTTGTAGAATGTTTCTTAATGATAGGGTTCTACCAACACAACAGTAGTTTAGTTCCATAACGCATTATATGTAAATTTTTAACAAGAGTATACAAATATTAAACTATAACTTGGGATAAAAAGTTTATGAAAGTTGCCTGAATCGTTAAACCTAAGTAGAGCTGTTTTCTTCTATTTCATGTCCATTAAAGAGTAATACATCATTTCTTAGACTTACTTACGATGTCTGACCAGCCTCCCTTTCAGCTGGAGTCTTGTACATACAGAGAAATGGCTCTTTAGGGAATGGAGAAAAGCTGGACATCGTCTTGCTTTCAGTTTCATAGAATCTCTTGGGTAATGGTCCAGAAAGTATCGTGGCTTGGAGACCGAAAACCTCCACCAAGTTGTCTTGTAGATAGCTATAGTGGAGAGAAGTTATTGTCCACTATTGACCTTTGGTGGCCACTAGCTCAAACCCTTATCTCTTGCCACATTGGACGTGCTAGGATGTATGACCTAGATGGACCTGCTCATTAATTATCAGAAAAGTGTCATGGGCAAAGCATATCGTTCGCTGTTGTGCCACAACCGGCTGAAGTAAAGCACAGATACACTACGCATCAGGGGATACAAGCGAAGAAGAGCCGTTGCCGAAACAGGACTTTGACATTTGTTGAATTTGTCGATTCTTCTATGTGAATCAGCGATTAAAACCCCCTAGAGCCATACATTCTTTGTGCTTTTCCTTGTTAAGGCCAAGACTTGCTTTACTCTATGACATCGAAACAATGTTTGTTCGCTCCTTACCGTTTTCTACGTCTTTTAGTTAATGTAGTAGAGTGTGTTCAAACTGCAGTTGTTTGTTTTCTCTGTCAGTATTATACAAATAAGAAAATGTTTACCCTAAATGAGAAACAATGACTTGTTAAAAAGCCATTTAAAAAAAAAAGAATATATAAGAGCATTACTATAGTCAGTCCTGACAAGATAAATCTTGGAGTAATCTTCTTATTTTTCTTTATAAATGAATACATTGTGACTTAAGTATAGAATGTGACACGGACTGATCAGAGAGCTCTTTTCGCCGTCAGTGCATTTCGTTTGTGTATAGAGAGTCACGATATATCTAACTTGGAACACATAATTAATAAGATATAACGACTTTTGTCACATAATAACTTGTCTAATATTAATTTGAATTAGTGATATATTTTCTATATTAATTTTATTTATTATTCGATCTAGAAACCGAGTTCTTGAAAAGGTTATTATTCGTGAATTTACATTACTTAAATTTCTAAGTCCCTCTAAAGACTTGCAATTATAAGTCTCTGAAGAAATCATCGTTCGTATACTTATACTTACATTTTAAAAGAACCTTAAAAGGGTTTGCAGTTCTAAGCTTCTGAAGAGATTGTTTTTAGCAAATTTGCGATATATAAATTATTAAATCCGTTAAAAGATTTGCAATTCTAAATCCTTGAAGATAATGTTAGTGTTTGCATCTTTAAATCTGTCAGACCATTTTGCTAAAATGATGTTTCTTCATTGTCAGCTGAAAGCGTTAACAAGG
>NW_013665833.1:338102-365490 GCF_000517525.1 Limulus polyphemus | reverse complement strand
CTTTAAATATCAGTCACTCGGAATAGTTGATTTCATTTTACTGTAAGATATCTGACTATCATGATCTACTTTAAATGTCAGTCACTCGGAATGGTTGCTTTAATTTTACTATAATATACTGACTATCATGATTTACTTTAAATGTCAGTCACTCGGAATGGTTATTTTCATTTTACTATAATATACTGACTATCATGATTTACTTTAAATATCAGTCACTCGGAATAGTTGATTTCATTTTACTGTAAGATATCTGACTATCATGATTTACTTTAAATGTCAGTCACTCGGAATGGTTATTTTCATTTTACTATAATATACTGACTATCATGATTTACTTTAAATGTCAGTCACTCGGAATGGTTGTTTTCATTTTATTACAATATACTGACTATCATGATTTACTTTAAATATCAGTCACTCGGAATGGTTATTTTCATTTTACTATAATATACTGACTATCATGATTTACTTTAAATGTCGGTCACTCGGAACGATTGTTTTCATTTTATTATAATATACTGACTATCATGATTTACTTTAAATGTCAGTCACTCGGAATGGTTGCTTCCATTTTACTATAATATACTGACTATCATGATTTAAAATTATGATAGTCAGTATATTATAGAAAAATGAAAACAATCGTTCCGAGTGACTGACATTTAAAGTGAATCATGATAGTCAGTATATTATAGTAAAATGAAAACAATCGTTCCGAGTGACTGACATTTAAAGTTCCGAGTGACTGACATTTAAAGTCGATTGTTTTCATTTTACTATAATATACTGACTATCATAATTTACTTTAAATATCAGGTACTTGGAATGGTTATTTTCGTTTCACTATAATATACTAACTATCATGATTTACTTTAAATATCAGTCACTCGGAACGGTTGCTTTCATTTTACTATAAGATATCTGACCATCATGATTTACTTTAGAATTAGTCAAATGACAATAGCTAATACTCATTTCAACTTGATTGAGAAACTACGAAACTAAATCGCTGGATTTAACTCTACTTAGATTTCATTATAACGGTAATTACATAAAAAAGAAACAAGTATCTTCTGAGCTAGTTTGAGCTTATCTGTTGTTTGTAACTAAACATGAAACCAACAACTGTAGTTATTTCTTCACAAACTACGTGTATTTTACCATGAAATCATTTTATCTTTCGCGTCCTAATGTATTCAAAACTACGCGTATTACTAGTGAGGCTTCATTGTCACCTAGTTTTCAGAACCAGTGAATTTAAAGATACATGTACTAGTGAGGTCTCGTTGCGTAATTTTCAGATTTAGTGTATATCTATCGTGTATTACTAGTGAGGTCTCGTTGCGCAGTTTTCAGATTTAGTGCATATATATCATGTATTACTAGTGAGGTCTCGTTGCGTAGTTTTCAGATTTAGTGTATATCTAACATGTATTACTAGTGAGGTCTCGTTGCGTAGTTTTCAGATTTAGTGCATATCTATCATGTATTACTAGAGAGGTCTCGTTGCATAGTTTCAGATTTAGTGAATATATATATAAATACACTGTTTATGAGGTCTCATTGTTGCGTAGTTTTCAGGTATAGTGTATCTATACATATCATGTATTATTAGTGAGGTCTCATAGTTGCGTAGTTTTCTGATTTAATACATATCATGAGGTCCAATTGTAGAGCAGCTTTTAGAGCCAATGTATTCAGATATATACATATAACTAGTGAGTTATTTTTGTTTCAATGCTTTCGCAGCCAGTGTTATTAAAGATACACGTATTACGAGTAACGTGCCCCTTACTAAAAGTTTTCAGAACCATGCATTTGGAGATATACAATGTTATTTGTGTAAAATATAAGTCTTTAGATCCATTTTCTACTGGGTCGGACATGGCCTGGTGGTTAGCATGCTCGGATTTCTAATCCGAAGGTTCACGCTTTACGACCTGTTGCTGCCAAAACGGGCTCCATACCTTGGGGTCGTAGGTGAGCTATAAGAGTGGTGGTCAAGTCAACTATTCGATCAGATAAGATAATAGCTCAAGAGTTGGCGGTTGGTGCTTTTGAATAGTTCAAAATTAGGTACAACTATGGTTTTTTTGTGTAGCTTTGTGCGAAAGTTCTGTAACAAACAAACCATTTTCTGCTATTAAATAGTTCAAACCTATAAATTGGTTTCTACCCATCGTTAGGTTTCAACACTGACTGTAAAATACTTGATCTAGGAAAGTCTGTTAATTTCTTGTTGCTATTAAAGCAGCTGTTTAGTTGATCGGACATCCGTTACATCAGATCACATATTCGTTACCGTAAAACGTACAATAGCTAACTAACTATGCTAGCTTTATATTTAGTTATATGTTTAAATGCATAGCGTCTAACGTATCCTTAGAAGGATATATGAGCTAAATCGGGATTTTATTTCTGTGATACAAAATTTAACTCACCAGGATTCGGTTTGGTGCTTTCCGGCATGGCACGTTTATTAAGCAGGTTAGCCTGAGCGAAAACGGAAGATATCTGTGTATTTAGCGGGTGTGTTTGTCTGCCTGCATGCTTGCTTATATGTCTGTCTAATTATCAAGATAAATATACAGTTATAGTTACACCAGAGGTTTCATTGTGTAGTGTGAAATTGAAACTTTGTGAAAATAAATTCCAGTTAAAGGAATTTTGAACCTTTATTTCTTAAAATTCAATAAACATCATTTTGCTTTGCTTTTTTTATTAATTCAAAGTATTGTAAATTTAAATGCTTTAAGATGTTGCGCTTCTTTATTTCTTAAATGTTTTTTACATTGAATTAAATATTCTTCTTGCTAAAAACAAAATACGAAGTAGCGCAGAAATCATGCTTAATAAAATAAAAGTTATTTTACGTTGTTACTTATTGTTGCTTTACTATTCCTCTAGGTTAATAAGTTAAATAAATATAGTTAATAAATAACAATATTAATCAGAGAAAATATAACTCATACCATACTGAACTCGGAGCTAGAAACTGTACGACAAAGGTGGACTAATTCAAACAAAATTACATTATACGTTGTTAAACTATGCAGTTCCATACAAATGTATTAATACTTGAAAACGGTGTTGAGCATTTATACACAAATACACTAATATAACTGCGTGATGAGACCCAGTAAACAATATTTGCTATTAACCTCTTTTGGAGATTCAGTATACAATGTATAAATATATTTTTATTCACAAAGTTAATAAATGATGTATAAATCTTTGTTGAGAGAGTCAACACACAATGTACAAGTTTCTATTTAAAGAGTCAATAAAGAATGTGTACTAGAAATCTGTATTTAGAAAGCCACTAGAGCATTTATACTATAAATCTGTATTTAGAGAATCAGTAAACAATGAATGCCATAAGTGTGTATTTCGAATCCAAGTGAACAGCATGTAAGTCCGTATTTAAAAACTCAGTAAACAAGATATATATAAAGAGTAAATAAACGATGTGTAAGTCTGTATTTAGAGACTCGGTAAATAATGTTTATTATAATTAAGTACTTAAAGAGTCAATAACCAATGTATTTAGAGGGTCAGTAAACATTGTATATTATAAGATTCTGTTAAGAAAAATCAGAAAACAGAATATTGTATAAGTTTGTGTTTAGAGTTATAAACACTACAAGTCACGCAGGCTTTATTTGGAGTCAGTATATAGACTACGAAATTGGTCAAAAGTATTTGTAGAAAGGTTTATTTGTAATATTTAACTAAAGATACTTAGGTTAGTTTTCATGTGTCTGGAGTGTCTTAAGATAAGAATAACATTGTATTCTCCTGATAAAATTAGTTTTAATTATATAACTTAACTGTAGGCTAATAACATATTTTCTTGAGGATTTTCTAAACAGAAACGCTGCCTGACACGAGATTAGTGATGATACCATTTTACATTTTCTGGAACAAACCCACTTGTCTATGAACAATAGGGTTTCATCATAATCGTGCTTAGGTTGCGGAAAACTGGCAACATGCTTTAGTATCATACGCTTGTTGACACGTGGTTCTGTGTTACGTGGTCTTTTGTACCTCTTTATAGCTCTACATCAAGTAGTTGAAGAGTAATACCCGGAAGACTGTGATTCGTGTATTGTAACACGAAACTTTCTCAAAAAAAAAAAAAGAAACACACACACGATAAAGGGGTTTGTACCAAACAAGAAACTATTCAGGGTGAACGTACATGAAAATAAGAATTTGTTACGACGCTAAATGCGATAGAAAATTGGTTTTTGCCAGTAGATTGCACGTCTAAAGAATGAGATCAATGACAGTTTTGTAAGTTTAACGGGTTCCTTGACAAATACATAAAGCTCTTTGGAAGTTCTTTTTAGATGCAAAGAACGTGTGTACGAAGTCGCCTTTTTTACATATCGTACAAAGAACTTTGCATATGTACTTCTTTAACGTATTCATCTCATTCTTTGCCCAGAATTCTGCTAACTGAGGCTACTTGAGCATCATTTCATCGTACTCCAAGACAAGACGACAAAGGTTTCGAGAGAGAATGAAATGTCGGTTAATATAGCTATAGGGACGCTGGAACAAGGAAAGATGCTTTGAAAATTGAAGCCGAGGTCCCAAAGGACATTAGCATTTTCAATGTCACATTGTATTACTCTTGGAATCGGTAGCACGAGATGAATGAGCTCGGAAGTTGCCGTCAATTTTGGTTTTTAATAGAATCCGTTAGCGCTCCAATGACGAATGGCAAAATGGATGATCCTCGGAGAGTCAAGCCGTATACCGGCAGGCAGGACACCGGAAAATAGGCTACATAGCAGTCAATTTCTATGCGTTACATCCTGAATAAGGAGAAAGCCGAGTACAACACGGCCTCATTAGCATCAAAATTACTTTGGAGATGATTACTATCCCAATCTGACTACAGACTCTGGTTGGCCGTGCATGTTCTAAAGAAGTTCGTAAGATATTAATCATTTTAGATTGTGAAGACTTCTTGCAAGGGAAGAATTGAGGGTCTAATGTAATGAGTAGGGAGGCGGTGTGATAAAATTTTACGGGGTTTGTAATCAGTGCAACGCATAAGAGATATATCGACTCGTATATGTACTGGATAGTTTCCGACACTTTGAACACTTTCAAAAATTTTAATTACTTGGTGATAAAGGTGAATGCTAAGACTAAAAGAAGGACTTTTTTTGGTTCTCTAAAGGGTTTTAATTGTGAAATTTCGATATTCATTCTCTTCTCATAGAGTCAAGCAATTTAAAACTTTGTCAGTTGTCAGTCGCAAAAGAGTCAGAGAGAAAAAAAGCAAAAAGACAAAGAGAAAAAAGGAAATTGGTTGGAAACAGCCTAGTCAAAAAGCGTTAAGAAAAGATGGGCTTTCAATCGTTTTGAATCTCTTGTGTTGGTTTTTTAAAGGATCTTTTGTGTTAATAAATGGAAGGAAATGGTACTTTTCACAACATGATGGGTGCTGATGAGGATTAACATTTTTTATTTAAACAGTCTGAACGTTTCCGTTGAATTCTCGAATGAAATTCTAATAAGAAACTCAGCTAAAGACTTGAGTTTTGAGAGTGAAAAAACATTACTGTAATGAAAAGAAAATATTGAGCATCGCTCTAGGGCTATATTTTTATGTTAGCTTACAACATTAACCGATAAACTTATAGGTTTTATCTTACTCATATTAGTATTTTTGAATGCTTCTTTAGCTAGCATGTGTGAATATGTTGAGGTCACATAAAAACTGAACTCGGTAGAGAAAATAACAAAAGCAATTAATTACTTTGAGACTAAAATACACAATAATTAATAATAAGTGACTTTATTACCTTCAGTCGTATGCAAACCAGTAACAAAATTCACGTATTAATAACAGTTGGAATGAAAACAAAGAGCTGCACAATAGGCTATTCGTATTGTGCCCATCGCGTGGATCGAACCCCAAATTTTAACGTTATGAGCCCTTAAGCTTATCATTTAACCACTAAGAACAAGATTAATCAAATATCAAGGTTTATTAATCTGTTTGGTATAATTTATTGCTCCAGAAGCAACATTTATTAAGTGGAAATTTTACTATATAATAAATGTTTTGATACATTTGAATATATTATAACAGAGAATTAAAGTATGTTTAAATTATCAATTAACATCCAAAGTCATGCCTATTTATGAAACAAAAAAAAGGCCTACCTAAATCTGCTATGAAATAGCGAAATAGAATCTATCTATACTTGCTACAACGTAGAGCAATAAAACGTATATAAACCTACTACAAAACAGAGGAGGAGAATGTACATTAACCTACTACGAAGTAAACCAGTATATTTCACAATAAATGTCTGTAGAGCAGTAAAATCTATACTAAACTGCTACATTGTAATACTGTTGAATAATTCAACTGATAGAAAGCGGAGTACAATAGTCTACATTAAACTTCTACAACGTATCGTAATAAAGCTGAAGTTAAATTTCCAGAATTTAAATCAGGAGAATATATATTAATCTGAAACGATATAGAACAGTAGAATCTGTTGCAGTGTAGAACAGTAGAACGTACATTAACATGATACAATGTAGATTAGTAGAATTGTCATTAACGTGTTACAATATAGATTGTACATAGAAGGACTGTAATTTACGGTAGTAGAAGCTACACTTGTATGTTAGATCTGTTGCAGTGTAGAACAGTAGAACGTACATAAACATGATACAATGTAGATTACTAGAATTGTCATTAACGTGTTACAATATAGATTGTACATAGAAGGACTGTAATTTATGGTAGTAGAAGCTATGTTAAATCTGTTGCAGTGTAGAACAGTAGAACGTACATTAACATGATACAATGTAGATTAGTAGAATTGTCATTAACGTGTTACAATATAGATTGTACATAGAAGGACTGTAATTTATGGTAGTAGAAGCTATGTTAAATCTGTTGCAGTGTAGAACAGTAGAACGTACATTAACATGATACAATGTAGATTAGTAGAATTGTCATTAACGTGTTACAATATAGATGGTACATAGAAGGACTGTAATTTACGGTAGTAGAAGCTATGTTAAAACTCCTACAATTTAGGGTAATGGAATATAAACTGTACTTCTACAGTTTGAAGCAATATACTTTACATCAAGCTGCTACAATATGAAGCTTTTACAGTGTCGGGCAACAGTATCTATATAATTCAGATCAACAAACCTCTTACAAGATTACAATGTCGGGCAACAGTATCTATATAATTCAGATCAACAAACCTCTTACAAGACGACTACAATTTTTTTCTTTTGTCGTTTAATGTGTTAATAAAGCTATCTTTTGTATTTTGACATATTAATTGAACCATGTCCTCTCTGCTTTGTAGTTGTATTGTCGTGCAAGCGTTAGTTTGGTTTTTACTCATTTTTTTTCACTGTATATGTTTGTTAGTTTGCATTTGGAGAAGTCACCATTTGTCGAAAAACGTCGTTAACATTTATGGCACTGATATGGGTTAAAAAGAAAGTTTTTCGTAAGAAATGTATATATTCAAACATTAACGATTAAATAAGAGAGGTAAATATGAATAATTATAACGCTATAAACCGGGTTTTGATACCCGTGGTATGCACAGCAGAGAGAGCTCGCTGTGTAGCTTTGTGCTTAACAACAAATAAACCACTGTGTTTAAGCACGTAACTGATTAACTGAGTGGAAGGACATGGGTTGATTGTTGAGTGTCGTGGGCGTTCATGTGTGTGAATGTTAAGGCATTTCCCTAAGAAAATGGTATTTTAAGGTAAACATGTCAGAGGTAAAAATCACAAGTTGCTACTTTAGAAGTTTCCAGTGTGGATCAACACAGTGAGTTTCATGATTACTAAGTGTTCCACTGCCAGCCTGTACATAAAACATACCACAGTACGATTGTCATACTCTACGATACATTAAACATTAGGGTAAGCGTGTCTCAGTACGATTTTCACTCTCTAGGATACATTATAGATTACGATAAACATATCTCAGTACGATTGTCATTCTCTAGGATACATTATAGATTACGATAAACATATCTTAGTGCGATTATTATATTCTGGGATAATTTATGGATTACGATAAACGTATATCAGTACGATTGCCACACTCTAGGATGCATTATGATTAAAATAAACATATCACAGTACGATTTACCTATTCTGGGATACGTTAAAAATTACGATAAACATATCTCAGTATGATTATCATACTGTTTGATACATTAAATATTACGATAAACATCTCAATGCCGTTATCGATTATAATATTCTATAAGTTGATACCTGATGTTGTTTGTATATCTGGTAACCCTAGAAGTACGGATGCATCATATCTGCCTTTTAGACATTTTTTTTTTAAAACTATTTATGCACCAAATTTCTTGTGTGTCCATTAATAACACACACACAGAGAACAATATAAACAGAAATACCATTAATAACACACACAGAAAGAACAATATAAACAGAAATACCATTAATAACACACACAGAGAACAATATATACAGAAATACCATTGATATCGCAATAAATTCCACTAATTACTACTGTGCTTTACTTTATAATTTACAAAAAAAATTGAGATTACATCCAATTATTTTGGTCAGTTATTTTATCTGATATAAGAGGCATTACCAACAAATTACACCACGTGATGTAATACTACATGTGGACCCGGACGGTATTGAAGGGTATAAACAGAAGGCGTTAATTTGAGGGTAATTTAGTTTACAATTGCCGATAATATTATTTGTGTTAAACACTTCACAATCTTTAACCAATTCGTACACCGTTTTATCAGACCTGAAAATATTAAACAAGAATATGTATTGCTTAATGCAAAAAAAAGGTATATATTTTTTTATCGTAATTTAGTAGAGATTTTGTCTCACTGTATTTGGGTTTATCATTTGTTTTTTTCAACATATTTTCCATAAATAAGTTTTTTTTGTGTAATTTTTGTTAGGCAAAATAAATATTTATGAAATAACTTCGTCAGGTTATATAATAAGGCATGGTAAAAAAAACTAATAAAAATTTATCTTCAAGTGATTGCATACATTACACGATCGTAAAACTGTTTGATTCATTGCATCTTAACTATTTTATTAGACTTCGATATGACAGTTGAACGCAGGGATTAAAATAAAATGTAAATTAAACAACAGAAATAATTGCAGAGTATGACAAGGTCATTACCAATGCTGAAGAACATATGATAAGTCTTTTTCTTTAACGCTCATGAAAGCGACCTTTTCACCTCTTGCTTCATAAGTTATTGTGTTGGCTTTGTTATCACATGATCTTCCAATGTTAGTAAGTTAGCATCATTTCTTTATTGATATTTAAAGCCCTCATCAAAATTCTTCTCACGACCTTTAAACAGAGGGAAGAGAGTAATGATTGTTGCTTATATTCACCAACTTCATTCTAATAAACGCGACATAAAAATACAGCCAGTGTTTGATCCAAAGAGATTTTATTAGGTACGATATGAAAAACCTGAGGGCTTCAGCGGGTTCGCTTAATCCAGACATGTAAGACCATTTAGAAAACTGCCCCAGGTTGATCACGTGACCCCATTCTCTGAATTTAGACTGAAATGGTGGGTGAGCGTGAAAGCATTCGCGCGCCCATGAGGGCTTGTGCCACGAGTTGCACTAATTAACAATAATAATTGGATTGAATCATTATTAATTTCCTTTTTGATAAAAAAAAACAAATCACGTAACTCCTTTTTATTTGAGCTACTTCAGCAGATGACTGTAACAGCATGATGAATCGTGGTGATCCGGGTTTGAACTTGACACTTTCCCTCACCCACTCTCGACTCCTTCTCATTTCCCTCTAAACTCATGAAATTGTAATTGTTTCAGCTCAGCTACTTACAGCATTGTTACACATTACTAGTGTGCACTTTAACACCTTTGTGATGGGAAATATCACCTTTGTTTGTGATGTCTGATGTGTTAACAGAAGCTAGAGTGAATAAAGTGATTACATCGTCAGAAAAAAGATAAATACTAGAATTATACCCACCATGCACTCACAAATAGACACTTATATACCCCCCAAAGAGTAGAAACTTAAAACAAATTCTACCAGTTTCGTTTGGGAGGTTATCTTTATTGTATATACATTCTAAGAGTAGTAAGTTTTTTTGTTTTTTTTTTATACTTTTCGGCCACATGGCTCGTTGTTATACTAATATTGTTATAGCTTATTTGTATTAGCTAATATGTTAGCTAAAAATGTATACCTTTCAATGTATAATTAAGTAACTCAGTAAATTAAACATTACTTACCAAGTGAAATGTACATTGAAGTGTACCTTAGTGTGGTTCGAACGATTAGATTCAGTTACTGTGGTTTCACACTATTTTCATTTATACTGAAAAAGTAACAGTAAAAATCATACGAAAAGTAAACGATTCTTCTAATCCAATTGTTAAAACGTTATTTATTTTACGTATTAATTTCTAGGAGAAAAAATGAGTTAATATTCATATAATATTTTTTCTTTTGTTAAGGATTAACCAAACAATGAAAAAGTGAAAAGCATGCGAAGTCCAGGATATTTAAAATCCAAAATTTTAATGAAATATAAAGGTATATCAAGTCAAACACAACTAAATATTTTATTGTAACCGAACTTTATCTCACGATGAAACAAAACTGAATGTTCAAGCACTGAAACAGAGCTTGTCATTACACTAAAATGTAACATAACGTTACACTGCATCGGAATATTAACTTACACCGAAACGCTGAGTTAACATTTTATTATACCAAAACCAAATAAAAAACTCAATATTACACTTTAACAAAATTTTACCTTACACTGAAACAAATTTTTACGTTAAGCACTGAAACAGAACTATTCATTACATTAAAATGTAACTTCATGTTACACTGTATCAGAACATTAACTTACACCGGAACGCTGCGTAACATTTCACTATACTGAAAAAGAACTCAATATTACACTTTAACAAAACCTTATCTTATAGTGAAACAAATTTCTATGTTAAACACAGAAACAGAATTCTCCATCACACTGTTTATATTTTAGAGAAAAGCCACATTGGGCTGTCTTCTTTTTCCACCGCGAGGAATCGAACCCCGGATTTTAGTGATGTAAGTACTACACTTACCACTCTTCCACTGGAAAACCCGTCACACTGTAATAAAACCTTACTTTATATTAGAAAAAATCCTGCGTTGAACAATGAGGCAGAACTCTTCGTTATATTAAAATAAAAGTAATCTAGATGAATGAGCCAAAACAAATAGTTAATTCAATGTTTTAACATATCTTTCTTTCAAGAGGTTATTAAGAAAAACAACAGTAATATTTAGAATCGGGTGATCAAAGTGAAAGTCTAGGTTTTTATTTCTTGTTAAAAAAACAACAACAAAGAAGACTACAGACTATAAAACAGCAAAAGAGGAAAATAAAATATGGCCAACCATTTTGAGCTTTTGTAATATATAATGTCACGAAGGAAAGAAACAAAAGTATGTCTTCAGTTTACCTATTTTACAAGTATTCCTTTGATAACATTCTTTGATTTCATACCATCTTGCTCGAATCATAACCAACCTTGAACCAAGATAACCCTTTGACAACCGGTTTTTCCGACTCCTAGGAAAATCAATTGCAAGTAATAAAACTCTCCAAGGCACCGCCCCAATCATTAAGAAGTTAGTCCTAACGTCAACGTGTCTATATTATGACATTCTTGCTATTATTTTATTTCACAGCAATTTTGTTAGAATGATTTCAAAAGAAGAATCAAGAAGAATTTATGTTGCCGTATTGTTAACTGTTATAATTCTTTGAATACGGACTGGAATAAGGCGGGTCATGCATGTTTATGTAATAAATAGAAAAGTACGTTATTATTTTTAATTCAAGTATTTATGTGTATGTTAAAGTTAAAAACACAAGAAGGTAGACGTTTTCAGATCCAGCATAACATAGTTAATTTACTAATTAATTAATTATTTATTGGTATTTACAATATTGGTATTTATATAAGTGTTTATTACGTATAGTGGAGCACACTTAACAATAACAAACTACACGTAATTATTTGTTATAATTTCATCAAACAAATAAATTATTATTTTTCATTATTTATAATTTATTGTGATAATTAACAACATTACTTGCGATTATATTTATTATATATCTTTTATATAAATTTAATCTATAATATTTTATATAATATAATATTTTATATTATATTATAATTACAGGTCATTTTGTTTCGTGTTTCTGCAACTTATCAACAGAATGCAAGTTCTTCAAATAAATAGGTCTAGCATCATGCTATGTCGAAATGGTTCTTAGGGTCATTAATAAAATTTGATTCGGATCTAGTTTGTAACTAAGCCTTGATTAATGTTGAAAAACGTATGGCAGCAGAACTAGAATCTCAGATGTTGAAAATCATAGCTATCGTTAATTCGGTAAAAATAAATAAATCAATTTATTTCAACGACTTATGTCAATGTGGTTATTGGAAACGTCTTTGAGGATAAACAGTGACAAACTTCAAAATTCTAGAATCCCGTTTATTGCTCTGTTTTCTTTTGGGGGGGCGGGGGTTAGAAATAAACAAGAGAACACTGGGATCTGCATACGTTATTTGAATAAGTAAACAACAATTAACATGGTTTTCCCTTTTTGTTAACAGTTAAAGTATCAATAATGTGTTCTGAAAATAAATATCAGGTGAGATGATTTTATTACTATTCCTGATGGGAGGGAGACTCACCCCTATAAACGAAGACTACAAAAAAAGTTTTAAAGCTTTTACTCACAGTTGAAGTTTTACGATCTCTACCTTATAACATTCTGGGAAAGCCAGAATTAGCAGGTGTGGTTCTACACATTCACCAATAACCCTTACAGTCCGCCTTCGGCCATTTTGGGACGTTAAGATTTACAACAATCGTATTTCATCGCCAGGGCAAGACAAACAACCCGAAGAAAGAAAGCACAAGTCGGGTAGCTTTACTTTAAGTGAATTGTCACTGTCGCTGTCAATATGTATACCCCCGGAGTCAATATGTATACCCCCGGAGTCTTCAGATTCAAGTAAGCTGTTTGGTAAAGCCTAGATAAACAAGACCATTTACTTGTTGTGGGTATGGTCCTGAGAGTAAATGCCGAAAGGTGGCTTATACACGATACGTACCAAACAAATAAAAGAAATGCTTACAAAGCTGACAAGAAATACCAACCATTTACTTTATCAGATAGTTATATCGTTTCCCACCCTTCAGTGGAATATTCAGACAGTTCTTATAGTGTCTTCTTTACAAACAAGCTTCTATCCGTCTTTAACCCTGCCGATTCCGCATTGGTCACACAGTTTAGTGTATACTGTGCGTATGTTTGAGACTTGAAAGCTTTTATGGTCTTTCTAATCTGAAGAAGGGCTGTAACAGGTCAAAAATAGTTATACTATCTTTGATTACTACTTTTTGTTCACCTGAGAAATTTTAAAAGACCGTTTATTGAAGTAAATAGTGTGAGAAATAAAAGAAAAACGAGTTTACCAACGTAAAAAAGTTAACACACACCCCATTTTTAAAAGAATTTCCTAACTTTTGCTCATCTGAGTTTTGAAGAAGTGTTAGATAAACTAGTTTTTCGTATTGTTATATTTTCGTTTTTAATAAGGTGTTTGGAAACTCACTCAAAATTCTTTATTATAAGGATTAAATCATCTCTTACAAAAATACCGCGGTTACTCCCGTTAAGGCGACAAACGTGAAATCTATTGTCATCTAGTTTTCATACATAAAAAAAAATTGTTTGATGTTTTTTTTTATTAAAAAAATCATTACAGATTTTCAAGAGCTTCGGGAAATTCGCAGTTAAATTTTGTTTGTTTGTTTTAGAGCAAAGCCACATAGAGCTGTTTAGTGTATCCAATCACTGCGGGGAATCGAACCCCAGAATTTAACCTTCTTAAGTCCCTAAATTTACCGCTGTTCCACTAGGAAGGACGTTTTTCTGGGATATTCTTTGTTTGATTCTCTTTATGCTACGTTTATATCTTTTAATGACAAATTTTCAACGAACAAATACCCTCCTGTGACACAGCGGCATGTCTGCGGATTTACAACGCTAGAAATCGGGATTCGATACCCGTGGTAGGCAGAGCACAGATATCCCATTGTGTAGGGTACCAAGCATATCAAATTGTGTTGTTTTTGAATGTTATCATTTTGAAAATTTGTATTAGTGAAGCAAAAATAAAGTAAAACACGCCTGTGAGCTTATTTATTTTACATTATGCATTTCTTTCAATGATAGTAGTATTTAGAATTTTCAAGCAAAGCTAAGCCTACATGACTATCTGTACATAACCGTCCCTAATTTGGAACGGGCAGACTAGAGAGAAAGCACTCACCGCCACCTACTGTTACTCTTATGTGGCACCTACGACCCTAACGTGCGTTTTTGCGACAATGGGGTGCAAGTCATGAACTCATACATTCATAGTTCAGGCAAGATAACCATTTGTCCACGTTTGACTCCAATTTCTTGCAATTTATCTGCATTCTATTACTGTTTCTCTACTGAACTTATGATAGTATCGCAAGAATTACAATTAAAAATGAATACTTGAAGATTAACGAGATCTAAAAATCAATGATAGTTTTACTAACTCATATATCAAGCTGCGAAATAACATCTGGATCAAATAATAGCATTTCTTACATTGCAGCTGTCTACCAGTGGCTCAGCGGTAAGTCTGGAGGGTTATAATGCTAAAAAACCGGGTTTCGATACTCGTGGTGGGCACAACACAGATAGCCCGTTGTGTCGCTTTACTCTTAACAACAACAACAACAACAGAAAAAAAGTCTATACTGGTTAGCTAACCCAGCTGATTGTTTGTTGTTAAGCGTAAAGTTACATAATGGGCTATCTGTGCTGTGCCCACCACGGGTATCAAAACCCTGTTTTTTAGTGCCTTTGTTTAATTTTTAAGGACAAGAATAATTAAATGAATACAATACTTAAAATTAAGCGTTTTTTTAATTAGTCCTTGAAATATGTAAGTCAAATTCATTTCAATAAGAGCTTTAATCAAAACATAAACGACAAAAAAAGCTAAAACTAAAGAAACGTTTAATTAGAATTCAATTAGTAATTTGAAAAACCACAAACATCAGTAAAACATTTTTTATTCAAGTAAATGACAAAAATAGGCTACAGCTAGAAAACACACAATATTTAATTATCAGTTATACAAAATCTTCAAACACCACTTATTTTCATTTCTGTTCGAGGTGGAGTTAGGTGTTTATCAAAAAAATATTAATAACCTGATAAATCATTACGAGACCCCTAAACCCCCACCCCCCTCAAGTGGCTCAGCGGTAAGTATGAAGACTTATAATGCTAAAAATTGGGTTTCGATACCTGTGATGGGCAGCTATACCATTGGTTAGCTTTATGTTTAACAACAAATGAGTTAAAAAAGAAACACGATTAGTTGGTTGTTAAAGAAAGATATTTCACCATCATTTGAGTTTGATCCTGGTTGTAAAGCATGCTTGGTAAGAAAATGACATTATGAAATTCACAAAATATGTCAAATAACGATATGTGATCAAACAGACTGATTTATGCGGTTTCCTTTGAATTTTACAATTTTAAAGCTAAACATCGCCTTTGGGCTTCGGTTATCCAGTTCGCTTATCCAGCCGTATTGAAACAGGAGACGATATTTTGCGTCTCACGGAACCACTGTCGCACAATTACCACTCCTCCAGGGATTATCCTCAGATTCTAAGACTATAGGTCGACGTCGGCGAACATACAAAGTCGGGGTTTTGCATCTCTGTAATGGTTCTTTAACGTGTTCTCAAGCAGCAAACGTGAATCTCTCTATAGGTAACTGTCAATAGTTCCACCAATAGTGTCACTGTTGTCGACCTTTTTGAATAGTACAAACGGCCCCTTGTTATCTCTATTGAGCTACGTGGCTTTCGAAACGTTAAGCCTAATCCAGCATCTGTTTCGTGGTTTAGAATCAACGGGACAACGAAAAGTCTCCCTTTCGATTCTTTTTTTTTTTTTCAGAAGTGAATCTAGTCTAAAACTCAGTCATTTGTAAAACTAGACATATGGCCTAGCATTTTAAGAAAAACCGAAAACAAAAACCTTTTTTTTTATCTCCGCTGCTGTTCACTGATGCCCACTTCCCTTTTTCTTTCTTAACAACTGGGTAATTTTAGGGGGATCGCTTCAATCAGTGCATTTGAGAAAAGTAACATTAAGTTCTTAGCTTATGGAACTAATGTGTACTCTCCCCACAGTTCAGTGTTAAATATATCTCTGTTGTCGGTTGTATACATCCGACTGTTAATAGTACAAATGCCGAGAACGAGAGTATTTTCTCCATGTGCTTAGTCAAAATTGCGCAGCGCCTGGTGAAGGATAATTGTAGCAAAAGAGAAATACTTTAACAATACAACAAAGACAGCTGTCCAATCTTTAGAATTGTGGAAAGGTTTGAGACCAAGATAGGAATACAAAATACATATATTAAACGAATGAGTTTTCGTCGTTAAACAAAGTTTAAACAATAAGCGAAATTTTGGGGCTTTTCTCACTTATAATCAAATGCTTAGTTATAAGACATTGATAATACACGAAAGTTTACATAAGACAACCTGAAAAACTCTCAGCAGCAATACTAATTAATAAGCAGATTACAACAGCTGTTTACAACTTGGTTTTATCTGGAAACTATCAGATATAGGAGATAAATGTGTAGATGAAATCCAAGCAAGCTTAGATGCTGTTTCGTATTATCTGGAATTGTTAGAAATTGCTTAAAAATACTTACTCTGAACTAACAGCCCAGCATGGCCAGGTGGTTAGGGCGCTTGACTTGAAATCTGAGGGTCGCAGGTTCGAATCCCCGTCCCACCAAACATGCTTGCTCTTTCAACCGTGGGGTTGGTGGTAATGACTAGGTGCCTTCACTGCTAACTTAAGGACGGCTAGCGCAGATATCCCTCGTGTAGCTTTGCGCGAAATTCAAACTGAGTTGTCAACGTTATATTGTAGCGCATTGACCAAATATAGCTTAATCAAATTTTACACCTCATATTTTAACAAAATGTCCAAATGTACTCAAATTATTTTGTTTATTTTGCATTATTTCGAATCGTCTAGTCGATGTTTACCTTGAACCTCTCAGTATCACAAGACTAGCTGTTAAATTTGTAAAGTAGTGAGTCGTCTAAACAGAATCTAAGTCATTTATTTTATATTGTAGCGAACTTTATAGCTAATTGTTAAATCAAATTATTAATTTTTATTGATCGTGCTTGTAATTAGTGTTGTATCGAAACTTGTTACTTTTCTTACAAAGATGTAGTCTCCTGGTGGCTCAACTGTAAGTTTACGGACTTACAACTCTAAAATCTGGGGTTTCATTCCCTGCGATAGACAGAGCGCAGATAGCTTATTGTGTAGGTTTTCGCAAAAACAAAAACAAATCAACAAATGCAAATGTTATTTATGCAAGAAAAAAAATTAAACTAAGTTTCTCTAGAGACTAAAAAAAACTGAACTACGAAAGATTCGACAGAAAGTGGAGTAATTAAATTATGCACATTGTGATTTCATACAGTTCAAGATGAATTACCTAAAACAGATGTATCTTGTTCAAGAAGTAAGGGTTAAATTATCCGACTTTGTATGAGGTCCCTAGTGAAAATGAGCTTTATATTGTCTTGTGATAGAATAACACAGTATACAAAAGAAACGTATATTTCAGAACCTGGGAAACTCTTAGGTAACTTTTTAAGTCTCATCCTCCTCTCTTCTTTAGCCCGTGTTCTGACGAAATTCAATTAATGCTAAAAGGCTTGTCGATTTACAAAGAATACAAGTATACACGTGTGCAGTGATATTGCAAAACGTCAATTTCGAAAAAGATAGAGCTCATTTTAACTTAACGGCCAATAAACAACGGAACTGTCCTTTCAACCAACCAATAACAGGGATGTTCATAATCAGGCCGTAATAATTCAAGATATAGTACTGGCGATGTGATCCTCAGGGATGAAGCTACAGTCTCAGCGTGGCGGCAGAAACGGATAACACATAGATAAATGTTTGTGATAATAGACTCAGTGGGTGGTTCTGATATTACATACTTTAGAATCTTCAGATGCACAACGTGTAAAAAACAAAACAAAAAACACCTAATATATTTCTTATTTTGGTGTTTCGTAATATATAATTCGAGCCAATTTTTGCCAAAATAAACTGAGTTTTATTTACTTTGGAAGTTGAACTCTTTTTTTTTTTTACCAAAAAGGGTGACAGTCAATTCTTCTGTGAAGTTGTAGGATATATTTTGAGTATTTGAAAAACGTTACATTTGATCTGGCTAACAAGAAGCTTTCTGTTTAGCCTGCTCTTTCTATTAGCCTCAAAATATTTTCATCAATAATTTTATTAATGAATATACGTTAGTATTCAGTATAGATTTGTGTTTGAGCATATGATAAAATGAGGATATATTTCAATGGAAAAATTGAAATCGTGTGTTGCTTTTTCTGTATTCTAGTTCTTTTACTTATTATTTTGCAGATTTAATACATTCAGTTAATATCATTTATTTTATTTTTACTATTATTTATTGTATAAACTCCTGAAATGTTTCATCTTCTCAAAATTTCTTCTGAAAATTTCAGTACTCTGTTGTAATAATTTTTGAACAAACTGAAATGTGGCTATAAGTTTACTTTTCTCGGAGTTTTAACAAATATGATTTGTTTGTTTGAAGTTAAGCACAAAGATACTCAATGGGCTATCTGTGCTCTGACCACCATGGGTATCGAAACCCGGTTTCTAGCGACGGAAGTACGCAGACATACCGCTGTGCCATTGGGGAGGTGGGGGGCAGAGGTATGATAATTTACATAAAAATTTTAAATACCCCTTGAAAAGACAAAGTTTGTAGCGATTCTTGCCTTTCAGACATAATAAACGAGAAGTAGAATTTTAAATTAATAAGATGGTTCAACATATCCCAATAAATTAACATAACACTGAGAAAAATGTAAGAAGTTTGCGTCAACAGATATATTGACGAGAGTAGAAAAATGTAAGAAGTTAGCGTCAACAGATATATTGACGAGAGTAGAAAAATGTAAGAAGTTTGTGTCAACAGATATATTGACGAGAGTAGAAAAATGTAAGAAGTTTGCGTCAACAGATATATTGACGAGAGTAGAAAAATGTAAGAAGTTTTCGTCAACAGATATATTGACGAAAGTAGAAAAAGGTAAGAAGTTTGCGTCAACAAATATATTGACGAGAGTAGAAAAATGTAAGAAGTTTGCGTCAACAGATATGTTGACTTTACTCTCGTTTTGCTAATCCCACAAGTAATGTGACTACTAAGCATTATTTTATAATAATATTTCTCATTTGCGATAGTATGTCATTCAGTTGTACTTTGTTTTTAACTTTCATTACCCGGTTTTCTCTGACCGGGTGTTTTCTTCTATACCATACTCTACCGAATACCAAAAGAATTCTGCAAGACAGATTAAGTCACCAAGTGGTCAATTCGTGGTTTCAAACTGACCACAAATACCTGGAAAATTGGATTGCAGCGTCGGAAAAGCTACATACCTACGACTCAGCCAGTATCCAGGAAGCCTACTTAACCCGTTGTTTTCAGTCCCAGTAAGAGAATGAATCCAATAAGCCTTCCTTGTCCATCTGGGAAACTCCGAGGAAGATTTTATCAAACTTCGCGTTGTTCGCATTTGTTGGAATTCTTCGTTGACCAGATTTTCTTCTATGAAGTTCGTATATATATATATCAAGCATCAATAGTGGTCTTACAAGACTAGGAGTAAAGAGAACGACTCACACTGGAAATGCATTCCACGCCAGTTAACTTAAAGGATCAACGCACACTTCATTCAATAGTACATTCCAATTGGTAACTAAAATCTTCCCAAACGTTGCTGTAGGTTCTGTAGAAACGTTTCCAAATCTCCTTGTTTGAAGAAGCTGTAATTAGTCGAGTAGGGTATCGTTCAAACGTCGTTCAAAGCCGACCCCCAACCTAGCTTTGGTGGTACTTCGTGCACTTTTCGTGAACCTAGTAATTTGGTTCCTTCACATTTAAGTCTTAGTATTGACTTGTTATGTTTTATTCTAGTTTCTGTTCTATTTGATTACTGTAGAACACAGTATTAAGGGTTGAGTAGCTAAGCCTAACGATTGACAACTTATTAAGTCTACAATCGTCGAGGATCACTTAGTCTTAGTAAGAAAGCTTCACAAATAAATTAGAAAACTATTCCACTTAACCTTCTTTATCAAGTAATTAAATAAGAGTCTGCACCAAGTACTTCAAGAACGTTTTAGAAGATAAGCATAATAGTCTCAACTGAAAGAATCACTTGATAAGGACCAAACGTGATGTTTCAAACAAAAATAAACTTCTAACGAAATTATTTAAACGCCTCGACTTGAAATTCTTAAAATGCGGTGTTATTTTTTAAACTATAATAATGTACTTATAATATTACACTATGATAAGTTTAGGCAATATGTACAAAAACATTATATTTAAAACGTGTACGTTAAAGCATGTAGAAATACAAGTAAAATAAAAAAGCATTTCATTCGAAGGTTTAAAAAACTAAAAAACAAACAAACAAGCTATACGTTAGAGTAATAATCGAACTACAAGAAACTGATCCAATGTAGTTAAAAATATGTTTTTATCAAGTAAAGTTTGGATACGCTAGGTGACGAGGTCCTACCAAATTTAATTTAATAGAACTTTATAGGGGAGGGGAGGGATATTCCTGACAGAAATTACATATAACTAGGTCATAAATAACACTATCATGCAGGGTTGAAAGGTATTTCTGCCATAAATAATACTATCGAGCTAGGTTGAAAGGTATTTCTGCTATAAATAGTACTATCAAGCTAGGTTAAAAAGTATTCTTGCCATAAGTAACAGTACCAAGCAAGGTCGAAAGGTATTTATAGAAGACAACATTTTGTGAAACTAGGCAGTAAGGTATTTTTAACAGATAACATTTTATAAAGCTAGGCAGTAAGGTAATAAAATGTTATCTGTTAAAAATACCTTACTGCCTAGCTTTATAAAATGTTATCTGTTAAAAATACCTTACTGCCTAGTTTCACAAAAATGTTATCTGTTAAAAATACCTTACTACCACCTAGCTTTATAAAATGTTGTCTGTTAAAAATACCTTACTACCTAGCTTTATAAAATGTTGTCTGTTAAAATAAAATGTTGTCTGTTAAAAATACCTTACTGCCTAGCTTTATAAAATGTTATCTGTTAAAAATACCTTACTGCCTAGTTTCACAAAAATGTTATCTGTTAAAAATACCTTACTACCTAGCTTTATAAAATGTTGTCTGTTAAAATACCTTACTACCTAGCTTTGAAGCTAGGTAGTAAGGTATTTTTAACAGATAACATTTTGTGAAGCTAAGTAATAAGGTATTTCTATCAATCATAAATACCATAATGCTAGGTAGTAAGGAATATCCAATAACAGTATTACTACAGAGATAGGTAAAAAAAGTGTTAATACCAAAAAATGTTTTAATCCTCTATTGCACACATTATGAAAATACGGTGAAAAATATGATTTGTTTGAATTTGTTTCTTAAATAGGTCTATGATACACAAAAAAATGTTTTACAAAATATACTTTGGTAAGTCATAAATCAGTAAATTAAACTGCTCAAAATAATTCCATGGTTTATTTATACTGTTACCTGGAAGTAAGAGCATTCAACTACGAAACTGAATCATTTGTATATGTATTAAACATATATAAAGTTGAGATTTGTTAGCTGTACTATTCCACTTAACCGTTTCTATCAAGTAACTAACCCTCTACTGCACATTGTTCAATAATAAAGACATTTGTTCTAAATATAATACTATATTATATAAATATAAATATGAATATAATTTACATTAATATAAATATAATTTATATAAATATAATAAACTAAATATAATAAAACATAATACAAATAAAATAGCTTGGTGTGAAGGTATTCCTTTTAATTATAATCAAGAAAAAAGTTATTTAATTTTCTTCTTTGCAAAGTAAAATTCCGTAAAGCTAAAGAATTAGAATTTTTTCTTGTCGCATAATTGTTGCTGGATATTTTTTAGGCTTAAAATAAGTTTAAATACTTACCTTTCAATTGTAGATGTTCATTACCACAAGTTCGTAACGTTTTTCTCTTAATTTTCATGTCTAATATTTAAATCAAATCATAATTATAATCCATTTTCACTTCCAAGGCTTACAACAACTGTAAATATGTTTAAGATTTTCTCACATGTGTATACAAGCAAAAACAGCTGTGTAAGATGTTTACGAACAGAACGTAACAGATAACGTTTGATGTTAGTACAATACCTTTATAACAATTCTAACTTTCTTTCCTACTAAAGCTGAGCATTTTAAGTGGTCATAATCTATACAAGATTGTATTCGCTATTTCAGAAAAAAAGTCCATTCGAATCCAAATGCGATAAGTTTTTTTTTTTTTCATTTCTCAGAACAAACCAAATCATGCGATGAATCCTCGTCCAGTGCTTACAGTGCTGACTATGCATAATATTCTTCTATTTCCACAACAATGATATGTTAATTTATCTTACCTCATTATTCGTGGCAGACCAAATCATGCGATGAATCACTGTGTAATGTTTACAGCGCTAACCATGCAATATGTTTTTCTCCGCGGTGACAACAATTCTAATTGTGCTAGATAACCTTCATAACAAACTAAATCATCTGATGAATCCTCGTTCGGTGCTTACAGTATATTCTTCTGTGGCCACAACAATGCTGTGTTAAGTTACCCTTTCTCATTGTTTGTGAGAGATCGAACCATGCGAAGAATCCCTGTCTAATGTTTACAGCGTTGACTATGTAAGAAACCCTCATCTGGTGTAACAACAATCCTAACTGTGCTGAGCATATTTCTCTGTTGTTTATTACAAGTTACAG
The DNA here is from genome assembly GCF_000517525.1 of Limulus polyphemus. Lineage (NCBI taxonomy): Eukaryota > Metazoa > Arthropoda > Merostomata > Xiphosura > Limulidae > Limulus > Limulus polyphemus. Next base: position 342,377 of record NW_013665833.1, on the reverse strand, counting down.
CATTTACAGTAAGTAAGATTTGAATCTATGATAGAACAGGTACGACGTAATGATCGCATCAGTGATCGAAACGTCGTACCTGTTCTAAATACAATTCTTACTTACTGTAAAAGCTGTAACTTGTCATAAAATATACTTAATCGGTAGGTAAACACAAGACGAAACTATATTTCTCTAATTTTTGTTGGCTTTCAAAATTTGCAGTGCATACTGCAGGAATATAAAGGTAGTTTTTTCTAAACTTTTTATATTTCTCTATTGTTCATAGCAATTCAAGTTATACTAGATATCCTCGCTCAAGGTTCACATAAATTCTAACTCCTCTAGAGATTTTCAACAATTGTCTACAACAAATCTAATAATACTTGACATCAACAGCAAACCGGAGTTCATTGTGTTCTTCAGAAAGGCGCCATAAGAATTATAACTACGAGTTAAGTCTCTTCGTGTTGTATCGTCAAAAATCCTGAACATTCTAGAGAGCTTTGGATTTCCACAGCAAATGTAGGTGATGTATATATAAAAATTAACTAAAACTTTCTTGGGTACCCACACCCACAACAAACCTTACTATACCATGTATTAATGACTAATGTCCTTACCTAAGAACCACGCGAAATCAGTGTTGTGTATCTTCATCTGATGCTCATAGGAAGTCATTGTTATTCATTGTCGTATAATGTCAAAAAACATCATTTAATTTGACACATATCAGAATTCGGTGAGTGTCTATAACAAAATTAATTACACTGTGTGATTATCTAATTAATTCCAACAAAACTAACTATGCTATACGATTCATCATTCAGTGTTCACAAGAAATCAATGTTCTGCATTGTCGTATAATACCAACAACAAGCGTGTGTTACACATCCATTCTAACTCTCTTATGTTCTATATTTCTGTGTTTAAAGGAAACTAATATTTTTATCATCGTATAATGACAAATAAAACCTAACTTTGGTACGTATGACCGCTCAATATTCTCAAGATATACTGCTGAGTTCGTTTGTCTGTCTGTTTTAGAACTTTTGGAAAAGCTACGCAAAGAACTACCTTCACGTAGCAGTCCCTAATTTTGAACTAATAGATTAGAAGTAAGGTAGCTACTTAACGGTACCCACCCCCTAATTTTGGGGCTACTCTTGTCTGACTGAACAGTGGGATTTGACCATCATACGTATAGTGAACCCTCGTCCCCAAAGTGCGAAGCATATTTTCTTGCGGCAATAGACCGCGAACTTATGAACCTTGGATTCACATTCGAAGCACACTAACCATTAGGCCACTTCTGACCCTCCTTTTTATGTATCGTCGTACAATTTTCATGAAATAATCTGTAGTATGCATTGTTGTATAATATCAATAACAAACCTGACTATGGTACAAAACGTTCAATACTCATATTAAATGTGTAGGATGTACTGTTGTACAATGTCAACGTGAGGCCTAACTATGCTACATTTCTTCGCTCAATATTTACATAAGACCTATTTGATGTACTGTTGTACGACGTTAACACCAAGCCTAACTATATGCTGCATATTGTCGCTTAATATTTACATAAATCCTATATGATTTACTGCCTTATAATGTCAACATTGAGCCTAACTATACACTACTTATCATCGTTCACAGTTCACATAAAACCTATTTGATATACTGTTGAATAACACCAACATCAAGCCTAACAATGCTACGAATCGTTGTTCATTGTTCACATGAAACTTGTGTATTATCCTATAATGTCAACAGCAAATCTAATCATGCTAAAAGATATTGTTGTTCAGTGTTCACAAAGAACCGCCATTTTGTAATAACCAATTTATATATGCTGCACACTCTGTTTCATTATTCACATTATGCAGTATTAACGTATGTGTTGTCGTATAAAGTCAGTAACAAATGTATGTTACGTTTCGTCTTCCGATGCTTACGTGAAACTAGTGCTTTGTATTACGGTTTAATATGATTACTATTATTAGTGTATTACAACCTAGTTTTAGCAACAAACTTAACTTGACTAGATATTACTGTCATGAGAAACATATGTATTGTCATCACATGGGAACAACAAACTTAACTTGACTAGATATTACTCTCATGAGAAACATATGTATTGTCATCACATGTGAACAACAAACTTAACTTGACTAGATATTACTCTCATGAGAAACATATGTATTGTCATCACATGTGAACGACAAACTTAACTTGACTAGATATTATTCATGAGAAACATATGTATTGTCATCACATTTGAATGACAAACCTAATTTTCCTACGTATCATCGTCCATTGTTTACAAAAAACCTTCATTATGTATTATTGTTATATGTATTCAATGCTTTTAGCTCATGATGTGAACATCTAAGACAACAAACTGTATAAGTATAATGTTTACAACGTTCGTAAATGATAGTTTTATGCAATTTTTCTTCTCTATCTACATGGCATTTTGAATTTCAAGGAAATTATAATTTTTTGCAGACTGTTTGTTTAATAAACAACATTTTAATCACTTTTATGTGCAAGATTTAAAAACGTATCTTCACATCGAATGAATAAGTAATTGACTATATTACATACATTTAAAAAAAGAACATGTAATAACAGACCTAGAACAACATTCACCAGCTGCTTGTGCTGAAGGTTTGTTGAATTATTTTCTTGACCGATAGAGCGCGCCATCGTTCTAAGAAAAAACGTCTTGGCAGTCGTTCTTGAGTGCATAAATTCCAATTTTTTTGCACTTTGTTTTGCTAAAACACTAAAGGAAAATTATTTGCAAGCATACAAGACCAAAACGCTATTTTTAAGGGGGGAACTAATATTTACAGTAGGTGGGACTTTGAATTTGTGTTTGAATCTCTTTGCATCATTAGTAAACAAAGCTGAAGCGAGATATATATATGTGCACTTCCTTGAAATCAATCTCCAATCAGCAAGTACAATTACCATGTAAAAGAAATAATAAATTTAAAGTGTGATCGAAAATTAACCCACTTAATAGGTTTCAATCACGTGATCTAGTAGGGCTCTGTCATACTTACTCCCATAGAGACTCATACAAACAGAAAATAATCAAACGCAGGCGTTTTCTAGATGAGACTATGCTGAGTAGAATTCAAGATTCATTGAACTCAAATTGTCTTTATATTTTGCTCTAAAATACTTATCTATTCTTCATAACTTCTTGCTATGTGGGCGGACATTTTCTTAGCTCTGTGTATGTATATATCTGTCAACCATTTTTTTTATACAGCTATTTACTTCCCTTTTTTTTTATCTCTCTATGCGGGTCACGTGACTTAGTGGTTAAAGTTTCGGACTGTGATTTTGAGGGTCTATGGTTATTGTCTCGTTATCGCAAAACGCACTTCGCACTTTGAGATCATGAGTGCTTTATAAGAGAAACGGTCAAATTTCATTATTCGATTAGAGGAGCGAAAGAGTTGGTGATGGGTACTGTTTAACAGTTGCCTTTCCTCTCGTCTATCAGTTCAAAATTAGGGACAGCTAACGTAGATAACCCTCCTGTAGCTTTGCGCGAATTCCTGAAACAAACTCTCTTTCTCTAACAGTTTTATTTATTATGGCTTATAAGTGCTATTGTATGTGAAATACGATTAAATATCAACTATTGATTTCTTTATGATTTAAAGTACAGTGTTCGGATGCTTCAGTATAATCTAGAAGAATGGTCATTCATGAGTTATTTTCATTTATTCAATTTCATGTTTAGAAACATACAAATCAAACACCTTAAAAAATACATTATGTACTAACTACACTGAAAGCAAACGTGTCGCTACCCAATCACATACAAATATTAGGTCCCCTGGTGGGCCAGCAGTAGGTTTAAGGACTTGCAATGCTAAAATCTAGGGTTCGATTCCCCACTGTAGACAGAACGTAGATAACCCATTGTGTAGCTTTACGCTAATAAAACAACAACAACAACGGTTACAAATAGTAGTTGCTAAACCATGCAACTAGATAAACTTTATAACTGCTTTGCTACAACGGTAGCTGTAGTTATTTCTTTTTGGCATGGCCAGGTGGTTAGGGCGCTCGACTCGCAATTTGAGGGCCGCGGTTACGAATCCTCATCACACCAAACATGCTCGCCCTTTCAGCCGTGGGGACGATATAATGCGACGATCAATCCCACCACAAAAAAGTAGCCCAAGAGTTAGCGGTGGGTGATGATGACTAGCAGCCTTCCCTCTAGTCGTAATGTGAGGGTCGCGGGTTCGAATCCCTGTCACACCA
>NW_013665833.1:299324-337157 GCF_000517525.1 Limulus polyphemus | reverse complement strand
GAAATTCAAAAAACAAAAAAACAAACAAACAAATCCCTCTAGTCTAGTGAAACGTTTATGCACGTGAATCCCCATTAACGAAGTGTCTTGACCGATAGACGTATGTCAGTGGTGAAACGTTATGGGTGCTTTTACACATAGGTCCGTCTTCTCTGAAGTATCACGATAGCTTATATTCTTGTATCAGAATAGTGGACTCACCGACGTTTCTTCATATAGACGTGCTATTGCTGAAGTGTTAAGACCGTTGATATACCATGTATTCATGCCAGATATTGAGAGGTTGCTTACAACTTGTTACTCAAACGTATTGAAACAGCTACAAAGATAAAATTAGGACCAGGTGCAAGGAAATCTTTGTTAAACAGGCAACCGATAAACCTGGACTGTGAATCCGAGGGTTCATTGTTTAAAGCTTGTTGCCACACGAATGTGCTCCGCATTTTATGGCCTCAAGTGTGATGGTTAAGTTTCATTAGTCGGTCAAAAAAGACTGGCCTAAGAGTTGGCGGCGAGTGTTGTTTTCTAATCGCTCTATCATTTTAAATTAGTGATGGTTATATGCGGATAGCCCTCGTGTAGCTGTGTGCGAAAATTCTAATTAAAAAAAAAAACAACGAAAAGAAAAAGAACTCGTAAAAAAGGTATACAATACAAAACTATAAATATTCTAATAGAACTGAAGCGTATATTGAGAGATACACTTCAAGTTTAGTAAAATCGACACAAAACAAACGAAGAAATTATTTGTCAAAACAAAAATAAAAGTAACAGTCATAGTCTTGCAAATATTTTAGCAGGGCTTTAACAGGTATTTGAGAAATGAAACGTTTGCTGTTGAAATTCTTTTTTAAATTCACTTTATAAATGAACTAAAAAAAGGAACCTAACGTACTTTGGATACGAAACTACATAACAACATGGTTCTTAGATCTCGTCTCTCGTGTTTCTTGTCGTTCTGATGTATGAATTACTATAGGTCTCTTAAATTCTTACTTGCAACGACGTTAAAAAATTATTGTCTATGATATTATAATTTTCTTCTATTCAAACCTTTTTTCTAAAATTATTCACTATTTTACTTTGATTACAAACATTTTAACTTTATACTTTATTATTCATTAACCTCCCAGTGGCTCAGCGGTAAATCATCAGGCTTACGACTCTAAAAATTGGGTTTCGACACCAGTAGTGGGCAAAACATAGGTAACCAATGGTGTAGTTTTTTGTTTAACAAAACCAAATAATTTTATTCATTTAGCCCCCCAGTGGCACAGCGGTATGCAGAGCATTGTGTAACTTTGTGCTTAACTTCAAACTGACAAACGTATTCATTTATTTAAATTTTGACCATTAACATGAAATTTTCAAGTGCTTAGTTGGTTTTAGAAGTGATTAGAAATATACTCAGCATCCTGAGTGAAGGGTGAAACTTCTTTTAAACAAAAACAAAGACGATATTCTAAATATCTTAACAATGCCCCTTGTGGTATTTGATAAGATATAAAAAAGTTACAACTTCTAGAAGACAGTTTCACACACCATGAACCGTCAACAATCATTCTTCATTCTTACATATACCTATTTAAGATATCAACAGGGTTAATTAATTTCACACACCATGAACCGTCAACAATCATTCCTCATTTTTACCTAGCGTCAACATATATCTATTTAAGATATAAACAAGGTTAACTCATTTCACACACCATGAACCCGTCAACAATCACTCCTCATTTTTACCAGCGTCAACATATATCTATTTAAGATATAAACAAGGTTAACTCATTTCACACACCATGAACCCGTCAACAATCATTCCTCATTTTTACTAGCGTCAACATATACCTATTTAATCTATCAACAGAGTTAACTCATTTCACACACCATGAACCCGTCAACAATCATTCCTCATTTTTACTAGCGTCAACATATTCCTATTTAGGATATCAACAAAGTTAACTCATTAGCTGGTGTTTTTTGTTAACGTTAAATGGTCTTTCAAAATTCCCTTTTAAATAAACCGATGAGCTACTGCTATAGCATGATTTCAGCGAAAATTAAAATTATCCATTCTAATGTATTCTCCTGACAAATGCACTTATTAATTCAAAGTTTTCTCCATACCTACTTTGGAAACGTTTTATCTATTGGGGTTGCAAGAAATGATTATTAGATTAAGGATAAAAATTGTCCAAGTCAGACAATATTAACTGCGATCTCACCAAAGGTTATATTTTACGCTGAGAGTGTACACCAGTAATATCCAGTTTTCAGACATTTCTATTACATAATTACTTAGTTTTTATCTTAAACATTATCCAGTGTTTTCTTCTAATTTTGATATAATTTTTTTTATCTCCCTATTAAAGCTGAAAGCAATTGCGAAATTTTAAAGCTCAGATTTCAATCATAAAACGTCTGTTGTTGTCGTCAATACCATAAAAATGGCGACCGGCTAGTAACCACTAACATGATGTGTACTGTGAATCTGCATGGTCACATAGAAAAACAGACACAGAAATAGACAAATATATTTGATAAATCGTAATGAAATTGTCCAATGATTGTTGTTGAATACACGGACTTCAACGACCTCTAATACCTGTTACTGATGAAAGTCTAGAAAACTTCCACAAAACAATTGTGTATGATAATATATATATATATATATTGAAGTATTTGTTTACCCAAGAGTTTGTTTGATAAATTAATTAACTTCTCTGACAACAGTTCATTAGCTAATTGCTTTGGTAGGTTTAAGAGTTAATACATCTTGTGATATTCGTCTGGACTGAGCTCGCTCCCCAATCCCACCCCTCCCCGAAAAAAGATAACATAGAACAATCAATATCATAAGCTGAAGTGTGAAACATGGGGCCTGGCTAACAATATGGCTTCAATAGACATCGTCTATTATGAGAGAGTGATCATAGAGGATAAGAAGGTCACGTGACAGTGGCTAGGAACAAATCGTGCAACAACTCCACAAGTATAAGTATCAAATCAATACGCCTGTAAGCTATCTTTTGTCTCTACTTGTATCATACTGTTTGGACACTAATCCAAGGTGGTGATTTATTTCTGGCTTACACTCAGCAACTGACTAGAATCCTATCTGTTTGCTTCCAGACACGAAGATGACAGGTTAAGCCTAGTCTGCTGCGGGCAACGTGGTCAGATAGTAGCCCACGTGGTCAGCTGAAAGGGAAATAGATGACCACTAAGTAATCCATGGTGAGGGATAACTTCAACGAGCGCTACAGATAAATTGTGCAAAAAGGCTTATTTTCTTGTGGGATTTTGGCTAAATAACTACCAGAAGATAACACACCCCAAATATAAGAATAAAGAGGGAAGAGGCGTATTTATGACAGACGTTTGCAGCTTGGAATCTCCTGGGACCTATAGATAGCTACTAAGCTAAGCCTACATCCATTTATGTGTTCCTCATATCTATCCCCAGTAAAGGGAGAGCTGCTACAACTGTAACGAATAACACTTCAGTGTGTGTGTTTCAAAACATTTGCATGAAAATTAATTTTCATTGACATTTGTTAGGTTACTCTTTAATCACGACAACGCAAACTTTATCTGGACTTGAAGAAGTTTTAAAGTGTCAAAAAACGTGAATACCAACAAGTGTTTGTGATGTGCTTTCATATGATTAAAGTAGAGATTTTTAGTTTGTTTAGGCCGAATACAGGCGTACAAATTTAGTTCATAAAATTACCTTCTATCTAAACAAAAATGGCTACTCTGTTGTTTCAGAAATAAGGATATACTTCACAGCAAATTACCAAGAATGTTTTTTTTAACAGAACTCTGTAATTTTCTTGCAAACAAAACTATAACCATACATTAAATACTTACATCTTATTTTAAGGACCGTTTTATATTTTTCCCAACAAAGTAATAAAAAAGTCTTGTCGGATTTTTGTAACTAGTGTGATGACAGATTATTATTAATAAGCTATCACACAAAACCACTGTGTACCCTTTTGTCGCTGATTGTATAACACTTTGAGATCTATTAGTCATTCTAAACAAGAGGAAATTGTCCGGTTCAGGAACTGTCAAATGTTGGAGAGTTATATTAAGGTAAAAATATCCGAATAAAAATGCACCCCAGTGGCCCAGCGGTATGTCTGTGGACTTACAACGCTAGAAACCGGGTTTCGATACCCGTGGTTGGCAGAGCACAGATAGCCCTTTGTGTAGCTTTGTGCATAATCACAAACAAACAAACCGAATAAAAATAATCACTCCTTGACCAGACACTTTCACTCTGACTTTTAACCATTGTTTTTTGTTATTTTTTGTGCAATGAATGTTTAATAATAACATTTGTAAAACTAATATTTTTGAACTTTGCCCTTGATCTGAAGGTTACTCTATCAAGCTGTAAATGAATGATCAGCTTCAATGTGACCGTTTTACACCTTCTAGAGATGATAATAGTTTTGTTATCAATATTTGTAGACTATTTCAACACACAAACAAAACAAAACAAAACTGAATATTCACACAACAGACTAGCGTCAGTGGGTGTAACTGCAACTCAAATTCAATTTCCTAGCTACGCATGCTCTGTAACGCAAAGTATCTCGTTTCATAAAGATTTATGAATAATTATTTACAAATACTAAGAAAAAAGGCACTAACATATATTACTATGGAGCAAAATAACTCTTGGCTATTTCTCTTTGTACCTCTCTATAAAAATTCCTAAAATACAACAACAAGAACCAAAATATCATAATATACAGCTGCTGTCTAAGTGTTGTTACTTCAAAGTGCCTCATAATATGAAAACATGCATAAAGGAATCGTAATATACAGCAACATAGCCCACGGTTAGTTGTTTAAGTATTCTTACTTCAAAGTAAATTATAACACAATAACAAGCACCAGAACATCATACTATACAGCAGCGTAATCCACGGTTTGTTGTCTAAGTATTCTTATCTCAAAATGTCTCAAAACACAAGAACAAGCATCAGAATATCGTAACACCTAGCATCATGTATTCTTACCACAAAATGTCATAAACCATGATATTAATTATTACAATAGTATCCATTTTGGGTGAAATGCCCTATAATGCCCTTCCCACAGTGCCCACCACAAACACTGTAAATTATTCAACAATATATTCATGAGAATATTATCATCTAGAAATACAAAACTTGAAAGCATAATAATGGTTTGTAAATAACTATATCTCCTATGATTTCTAGAAATTACTCAGTACAATTTTTTAACCTCTGTTACGAGACATAAGCATCAATTATCTAGTCCTAATTAAATCATGTTAATGATAAAACTGTATTTGTCTTATTCATAATCCATCCAGTGTTGATTCTTTTCGAACGATTAACGGGAAGAAGGACGTTAACAAAAGATTATTAATGGTTAATACGAAAGGAAATGTTTCGTTTTGAGAATACCAATTAATTACCTTCTGCTTAAACTAAAAGACCACTTAAGAGAGAAATAATAACCTAAATGTGACATCTACGACAGATTTATTCCAATGCATAGTCTATTGTTCATGTTAACTATTAATGTACGGGGTAGAAATCCGTGCAAGAGAAAGCAGTCTTATACATTCTGACGGGAGAGAGATTTAATCTGATTAAGTGAAATGTTTCTAACGGAGATAATAAATTACATAAGCATACAGTTTATATGTTGAATGGAGTGTATGAATACGTACGTAGACAGCTATTTGTATACATTCATAAAAACAAGTATATAAATACTTCATTTTAAAAAGCTTCTATATAAATTTGTTATCTTTTCTCCTATGTAAGTAGCTTTTTTTTTTCAATTGTAAGATTCTATAGTTTCTTTTCATTAAAGGATTTTAAGCACGATTAAATTACGATAGCCAATAATAAATAATTTGATAAACATAATTAAATTTGTAGTCGATTGGCATAAACTACACATATAGATTATAGATATATGAATATGTACGCACATAAGAACACATCGAAACTAAAATTAGACTAAACTAGTATAGGACTAGTAGACTGCGTAAAGCAGTGCCGAGTAAATTTAATTTTTCTAACAAAACATGCTACTACGTTTTGATACGTGTATATTAATTCGTTTATTTCATTGGCTCAGAGAAATCTTCTAAAACCCAGCGCTTAAAAAGAACATGCATAAAGATGTGACAAAAACAAACTAAAGTTCTGAAGTTGCTTGTTCTTGATTGGTTGGTTTCTAAGATGAGTATCTTATAGTAAGGACCAATATAATTTCTGCTCGGTATACATTTGAACCTTATGCTGCAAAGAAAAAAAAATCGTTTCACTTTGATTCTTAAGAATATCAGTCGTGATTAACTATTCTACAAACTGCTTGAGTCAATGAAAGAAGCTCTCACATTGTTAAGCAGTAGATATCGCTAGCTTGTGTAATAAATTCAGTGTCAAAACCATCATTCTTCTTGGCTTGTCTACATCACACTATTTACGAGACTTGATTCTTGAAAGTTGTTTGACAGTTTTAAATGGTGTAAGTTTTATTCCAGAGAGTGGGTCAAAAGTTGATGTTTAAGGTGTCACATTGCCCATTTTTTGGACGACTAAATCATATGTGAAAAATCACTTATTAAAGGCTTGTTATCAACAAAGATGTATATAATAATTACTTAATATTATACGTGCGTGTGTGTATATATTTATTAAAAATTATAATTCTTATCAGATAATAGAAAATCTTAATACATGCTACCTCTTGCTAATATTACTTTTCAAGTGCTTTTTATTCTTTTTCGAAACATTTGAAGATATCGTAAGCTGTTGTGCAATTCAAGTATCCTGTGCAATTCAAGTATCCTGTGCAATTAAAGTATCATGTGCAATTCAAGTATCCTGTGCAATTCAAGTATCCTATTTCGGTTGTAAGTTGTTAGACAACAGTCATGAGTATTTAGTGCTTCTGCATGCTTCGAGTTTAGAAACGGATATCGATATCTTTGCCCAGTTCTTATCAGAACAATATATTTGCTTAAATTATCTTTCATCTTTTCTCACTCCTGATCAGAACAATTGATTTGCCTAACTTATCTTTCATTTTTTCTCACTCCTGATCAGAACAATATATTTGCCTAAATTATCTTTCATCTTTTCTCACTCCTGATCAGAACAATATATTTCCCTAAATTATCTTTCATCTTTTCTCACTCCTCATCAGAACAATTGATTTGCCTAAATTATCTTTTATCTTTTCTCACTCCTCATCAGAACAATATATTTGCCTAAATTATCTTTTATCTTTTCTAACTCCTGATCAGAACAATTGACTTGCCAAAATTATCATTCATCTTTTCTCACTCCTGACCAGAACAATTTATTTGCCTAAATTATCTTTAAAAGACTAATTACTGGTTTCATTAAACCATTACCAGATAATTAGTTATTCGGATTTAATTATCATTTATCTATTGAAAAGATATTTGGGTTGTTACGATTTTCTTCAAACCACGCTTTTAGCAGTGCTTGTAAACCATCACGATAGAAACAAAGCTTAAGTAGGTACTTAGAGTAAACTTAATGTATCCGTACTATAGCTGACTATAGGAATATTTCCCAGCCCATGTATTTATGCTATTGTTTTTGGTGTGTTTTTTTAAGTTTTCGCCGAGTGTAGATGATTAGAATATTCGTATTCATACCTGTTTACTTCATGATTAATAACTTCATTAAACGCTGTTATGTGTCACGTTCCCTTGCAACTATTTTCTCGCATGCTTATATGAGTCATTTTGCAACTACTCACTTCAATGAATGTTCACTTTTCTTTACAAAACACATTTCATTAAATGTTTAAGTGTGTAACTTTACAACTACTGACTACATTGAGTATTTAAGTGCTACACTTTATCTTACGACAGTTCACTTCATTCAATATTTATTCCCTTACAACTACAGACTTTACTGAATTCTTATACGTAACACTTTACAAATACTCACCTCACCTAATGATGACTTCAATCTTATAACTACTGGTTTCGTTCAGTGCTTATATGAGTCACTTTACAACCATCCAATTTCCTTTGTTTGCATATATCCCACTTTCTCTTACAACTACTCATCTCACTGAGTGCCACTTTATAACTTACCCATCACATCACTAACTTTTTATATGTTAACTTACAATTACTAATTTCATTCAGTGCTTATATGAGTCACTTTACAACTATCCAATTTCTTTTGTTTGCATATATCCCACTTTCTCTTACAACTACTCATCTCACTGAGTGCCACTTTATAACTTACCCATCACATCACTAACTTTTTATGTGTTAACTTACAACTACTAATTTCATTCAGTGCTTATATGAGTCACTTTACAACCATCCAATTTCTTTTGTTTGCATATATCCCACTTTCTCTTACAACTACTCATCTCACTGAGTGCCACTTTATAACTTACCCATCACATCACTAACTTTTTATATGTTAACTTACAACTACTGATTTCATTCAGTGCTTATATGAGTCACTTCCTTTTGTTTGCATATATCTCACTTTCTCTTACAACTACTCACTTTACTTACTATTTATATGAGTTTACAACTATTCACGTTGCTGAATGCTGATGGGTGGTGTGTCACTCTCTCTGACGACTACTGATTTCATTCAGTGCTTACATGAGTCACTTTATAACAACCCATCACGTTAGAAAATGCTTATATGTTAACTTACAAATACTGATTTAATTGAATGCTTACATGTAGCACTTTACAACTCCTGACTTCACTAATTTCCGTACCTATATGGATGACTAGCTTATTTCTTAAACTGAATACTGTAATATTGCTACTCAAATGTGTGATGTTAGCTAGGATGAAAGGAAGATAAAATCCCACGTTTGTTCTCACTATTTCAATTTTCAATCTTTCTATTCACTTTTCAAGCGTACAGTAAGTAGAGGGAATAACACAAAACAAAACAAAAACGAAAGCAGCAGAAAAAGAACTAATATATATATATATACATTTTGAAATTCATCAACTTCATGACTAAGTACAAGACTGTCTTTTTCTTCATATACTCTCTCTGAGAAATAGTATCAATTTTTCTTGTGGAGCACGTGTGTCACAAGCAGGCTGTCATTAGGATCTGTGAAGAAACATCACTTGGGTTCTAATCTTTACTGTAATTGATGAGTCTCAAATATAAAGTCTCATACCAGTACAGTTCCCTTCTTGTATCATTCTCTTGGGGATGCACATTGTCTATTTCGGAATTACTACTTGACGTTGTCACTATAGATCCACTTTATTCCCCCCTTCCCCTCTTCGTTCATTCTTCCTCTTAGAGTCCACCTAAACGTGCACGTGCTTGCTAGAAACCTTGGAATGATAGAAGACTTGTAATTAATAAATGATCCATCACCAAGCCTAATTGGAAGGGAAGGGTGGGATATGGAGAAGGGTTTCATTGTTTCTGTCACAACGGATTCGTAAATCAGCAGGGATACGGTGCTGATCATGTTTTTGATGGATTAGACTGGGCTGGCTCTTGCGCACATTTCAACCACCGAACTCATCGTTCCGGACTTGGAGGATGAAACACTGTAATATTATTCCTCATTCAATCAACGCAGAACATAACTCTCTATTTGAGCTGTGATAAGCTGGGTTATGAATGTGTGATCATCGTTACCACTCCTGACTTGACTGTTTCACTGCTACTCTTGTCACTAGGAAAGTTGTCAACTACAAAAAAATATCTCATTTCCTTATCGTCCAATCAAAATATGAAAGTGATTGCTTTAGTTATTCTACGTTTTAACAGATATGTGATTGCCAAGAATATCCGACGTTGCCACTAGCAACATTTAATACAAGTGATATATGTGTGTGACGATGATGAAATGTGGTAACAGAATGAATATCTAATATATAAACAGAAAGAGAGAGAAAAAATAGCAAGAATGCAAAAAAATATAGATAGAAAGAAAAAGCGAGAAGTAAAATATAGAGAAACAAATGCATTAATATACAGATGCAATAGGTGAGAATGAAATAGGTGGATAAAGAGAGAAACTGAAAATTCACGAATGAATATATAATAAGAGGGAAAGTAGAATACAGATGCAAACAGAGAGAGAGGGGCGGGTGATAGAGGAAAATGGAGGAAGAAGAGAGAAATGCGAGATGAAGCAGACAGACATATAGACAGAGCTACATATATTTTTGCTCTACTGAATCACAACAAACCTCAATAGTGTACATCACTTTTAAACAAAATCATTTGCAAAGTAATATATATATATATATACAGTGATGAAATACTAGATTTTATAGTGCTTGAGCACTGCCAATATTTGTCAGAGGTGTGACGCCACCATAAGGGTAAATATCTCAAAGAGGAATTTAAATTTATTCAGTCCATTTTAAATAAAGAAAATATAATGAATACTAATCATTTGAAACTACTGTAGTTACATTAAAGCCAAATTGAATGCGCTTATAACTCTCACGCCACCCAACTTCCTTTAAATTAGTCAGCAAGGCAAAGAAAATAACAACTGTCTACCAAATAAAAATCAATAATATTAAAATAAGTTTTAAAAGCGCATACCTTGTTAATTTACTATCTCTCTAACTGCACTATAATATTAGCAACCTTGATTTTTTATAATGCCTTGTATGCCTCTTGTCCTGCCAACACGAATAGTTAAAAAAAAACTTTGGTTAAGTGTAAGGTTATGAAAGACACTTAATTTTAGGTGTAATTTGAATAAAAAAATGTTCATACATAATTTTAGTTTTTGAAGTGTCGAGACTGAGCTTCAGCTTCATGTGTCGTAATGGTGCTCCGGTGCGCTCCAGCAGCACTACACACTACACTTCTGTAGATATATATATGTATGTATAAACGCTTAAGATCATTAAGAAATCGTTTTAAAATAAATCATACAAGTAACTTATTATTAACAAAGTGCACACAGTTATTGACTAATCGATTATCATAATATTCTATTATATTATCCAAGGGTTAGAAAAGTATCTAAATGAAGTGAAATCAAGGATAATCTTCTATATTTGTTTGGAACACAGATAAGACTGACGCTGTTTCCCACATAAACCAGCGACATATACGCGTTGTTTGGTTACTATGGAAAATAGAGTAATAAGACACACTATGCTCACGTGACACTACTTATTGCTTCTGATATATATTTTGAGGTTGATAACATACTAATTCAGCACGAGTTTACTTATATGTTTAAATATGTTTTTCTTTTTAAGCACAATGGGTTATGTGCACCGAGTTCATAGCAAGGATCGAACCTCGAATTTCAGCATTATAAGTCTTCAAGCGAAACACTCTGAATCTGTGAATAAAAACAACACCATCCGTTTCCTTTAATTATTGCTTATTTTCTTAGTGTTCTGAAAGCTTTTTCAAAACTTTGTACAACTAGTTTGAAAAATATCGTACGCACTGAACAACTTTTCATATTAAGAAAATAAAATAATCAATTTATCTAAAAAGAAAGAATAAAGGAGAAGCGTAGGCATCAACGTGTTGTCTGAAAATCTTCGCGTATGTTTACATTTTATGAAAGATTAGATACTTGGAAATGTATAGACTTGGATATCATGAGTGGCAGTTCAGATCTTAAGTATGTGGGTTAACTATGCTAAAGAACATATACAGGTTGGATTAAAGATACCACGGAATGGATTGTTTCACGATTATAAAATTAGCTTAGTGCTCTGGTCTTTAAATCCTCTGTTGTTTACATCGGAAATTAAGAGAGACAAAATTAGTGTTAGTTTTTCATTCATTTTATTGCCTTGTGCTAATTCCACAAAAATAATAAAAGTTGATAATAATTAATTTGTAGATTCTAAATGTTTTCTACAAAAAATCATTTTTAGTTTTAAACTATAAAATATGTCTGGTTAGATTAAGCCTGGTGTAAATGTTTTTGGCTATATAATCAGTTAATTGTGTTGTAGAACATTGTTGTTTTTCATGTAAAAATAGCTATAGGTGTATATAAGGAGATTTAAAAACGAAATGCATCAATATCTTGTGAAAACTGTTCCACCCAGCAACAAAAAAGGGACTTCTTCCGGGGAAGTTGTTGCACCTAGCAACAGATGACAAAACAATCTCCGTGGAAAATGTTTCGCCCAGCAAAAAAAGAACAGACTAGCCTGTGAAAATTGGTTAACGAACCAACAAAGAATAGACTAGCCTTTGGAACTGTTTGGCCCGGCAATGAAAAAACTAACTAACTTGTGGAAACTGTTTGGTCTAGTAGCAGAGAAAAGAATAATCTTTAAAAACCGCTTCACTCAGCAACAGAGAAAAATAGAACATAATAATCTTTTTTTTTGGCAACAGAGAAAAATAGAACATAATAACCTTTGGAAACAATTTCACCTAGCAACAGAGAAAAATAGAACATAATCTTTGGAAACAATTTCACTTAGCAACAGAGAAAAATAGAACATAATCTTTGAAAATAATTTCACCTAGCAACAGAGAAAAATAGAACATAACAATCTTTGGAAACAATTTCACCTAGCAACAGAGAAAAATAGAGCATAACAATCTTTGGAAACAATTTCACCTAGCAACATAGAACATATCCTGCAATCTTTGGTGTGTTTATAAGACAACTCATAGACTTTACAATATATAAAATACACGAGGAAAGTCTTAGCTAGTAAATGACACCCTGTGTGAGAGTTTATGTACTAACAGTTTTATGTGTGTGGGTATAAAATACTTTATAGATGGCACAATGTACAAGACGTATGGGAAATGGCCCTTCCAGTAAATGACAACGTTGACAGTATTTTGAATTATTCTACCAATGTTTAAGTATGATAGATAAAGCAGAAATGGTAAAGAATGTTGTTTTCTGTAAATATTCCGAAGATGTAAACAATACTACAAAAAACTAGAATAACCTCATAACAAAACAAATCCAGGAACGTAATTTGGGAGAAACTTTCCAGTCCTAACCAAGGCTTTTAATAACTGTAAATGTTAAAAATATTTCGATATTCACAAAATAAAGGTAAATGAGCAATATAAAACCTTGAAGAATTGTGTTTGTATTTATGGCAAAATTACTGAGGCTGTCTGCCGTTGTCCCTAATTTTGATCTATTGACCACGAGAAGGCAACCCGTTAGCAGCTCTGTACCACCCATCATCTCCGCTAAAAGATTGACTATCACTCTTACAACCCACACACACACAGCTTAAAGTTTGGATTTGAGCACGGGTGACCAGTTTCGAATTGCACATGACCAGCCCGCGCCACAACTTTGAAGAATAAAAATATTGTAATTGACTAAGTTCTCCTAAATCAGGAAATAATAAGCCTACTAGAAATGCTTAAAACTTGTTAAATAAATATCCAACTTGATCCAAGTACTGGTATTTATATAGGCTAAGCGCTAATTGAAAACTGATTGATACGTTATGCGCTACAGAACAACAATGAACATTAAAATGTTGTATGACTTGCAAACTTTATAATTATGTGAATTTATGTTTGTTTTTAGATCTTGCATTCTCAGAAAGCGCACTTACATATGTAACAAAATATGATATTGCTCAACCAGAACATACACAAAAGTAAACCCATGATGCTCGTGTTATGGATTAATCATGTGTAACACGTCTACACCAACAGGGTATTTTTCCAAGAAGTGCCATGGCACACCCACTTAACTAATATTCAACAACCTCGTTAAAAGTAGACTTTGCTAATAATCTTTTAAACTTTATCCCCTAATTCATGAACTCTTAAGCACATTTTTGTCACGTTCTGATGACAAATAATCGACTCTACACATACTAAATTCAACTTTCGTGCAGGGTTAGGATTGTTCCGGTGATAATGTCCCTTCAATACAACGCACCGTGTAACCTTGCGATGCTATCGATGTCACATTCGCACCTCGTAAATTTTAAGAAAGATAAGCAAACTGAAAAAATAAATAAAAAAACAACAACAACATTCATTGGACTACACTTGATACCGTTAATTTTAATCACTTCCATTAACCAGTCTTTCATTATCAAGTATTTTTTCTTCTCCTGAGTCTACTCTAGGAAATATTTAAAACGTGCCGGCTATGGAATGTTTTTCATTTAAGTACTTTTTGCTGTAAACAAACAAAGAACTTTCTCCAGAATAGAGTGTTTATTATGACTTGGACGACATTCATGGACTGACAGCCAGCTATCCATTCAGATGGGACATTCGCTTTGCTTCGCCAATCAGTGCAGCGTCATAAAAGCCAATACACGCCCGAAGATGTCATACCCATCATAACGTTGTATGAAGGTGGGAACAGCACACATTAATATCAGATAGCATGTGGTATTCATATTGATAATTCCTCCAATCCTGCCACCATAGCAGGCGAAACAAGATAATGTGGCTCGCTCTGTTTCCCGCGTTTTATCGATCCGAAAAGTCTCTAGCTTATGAGTTGTCGTCTCGGGATGATGTACAAAGTTCTTAAGCGCGTACAGTTCGCAACAATACGGATACAATATTTTCCTGTTATTTCCCTACCCATTTATGCAAAAGCATGATTAAAGCTGTAAAATTTTAGAGGTTCTAATGATAAGATAAACAAGTTAATGGTAATTAATTATACTAACATTCGAGAAGGCCCCTAAATTCCCCGTCTTCCCTAGATGCTGTCTTCCCTGCAACTGGTCTCTGAGCTAGTTACTGTCACAGATAATCACCCAATTATGGCGGGCGCGACCCCAATAAAGTACTCTCAATAAAATTATTCATATTCCGCAGTCTGGAAGGCATGGGCGCTGAGTCAGAGTCAACAGCGGCGGCAACTTACACAGACTCCCGTTGTTTGTTCGAGTCGTGTTTCGAACAAAATGTGTAACACGCTAATGAAATTCTCTGAACCATCAGTCGCTTCTGATTAACCTTTTATTGTACTTACCAAATGCATTACTATTAAGCAAAGAAAAACGTTTACTGATAAAATAATGTTTGTTAGTTATATATTCTGTTGATCTCTTTCCTTCCCACCTAAACAAACTCATATAATCCTTAGAAAACATGCATATTAAATTGAATTGCAATGAATCATGTTTACTGAATTGAACATTCAGGGCACAAAATGCGAAACTTTACACTTAAAAGAAATATTTAGCTACAAAATATATTACTTGTCAGTGGGAATGAACTTTTTCTCTCTCTCTCTAAATCTACCATTATTCGGGTAAAATAAACACTTTACTACAAAATCTATACACTTTTCATTTCTAAGTCTGCTACTTTCCGGTAGAATGTACACTTTGTTAAAACACCTATATACTTTTCAATAAGAATGAATTCATCTCTAAGTCTGCTACTTTCCACGTAGAATGTACACTTTGTCAAAAAAAATCTACAGACTTTTCAATAAGAATGAATTCTATCTCTAAGTCTGCTACTTTCCACGTAGAATGTACACTTTGTCAAAAAAAATCTACAGACTTTTCAATAAGAATGAATTCTATCTCTAAATCTGCTACTTCCCACGTAAAATTTACACTTTGTTAAAAAAAAATCTATACCCTTATCAATAAGAATGAATTCTATCTCCAAGTCTACCACTTTTCAGGTAGAATAAACATTCTACTACAGAATCTGTAACTTTTTAGATGGAATGATTTAAAAGAGTAAATTGACGTTATTATTTGGGTTCGAGTGAGTTTTCTAGGCGTGATTGTTTTTGTGTTTGACGTGGATGCTTGTATGCTACGTTAAATATTATCTACGCGACAGCTTAAGTATTGTTAGATTTTTATTACACAAATAAATTTTCGGGAATAGGAAGGTAATAATATATCGTTATATTGCACGATTAATGAAATGAAGTTATATTGAAATCATCTGTTAAAAGAGGACGGAATTATTAAAGATACCGAATTAAATATAACTAAAATTAAATTAAAACTAAACAATGGACTGGTGAAAATATCCTCAAACAATGTTTTTGAGTTTATTAGATCATTTTAACAGGAGTAGTTATTAGATTTCCACACCATCCTAAGAATGGATTAAAACCTCCTGCACAGTGCTTTAAAGTGAAATCCAATGTTCACATCAGGAACTATTGTTAGATCTTCACCACACCGACTTAAGATTGGGTCAAACCTCCTGCACAGTGCTTTAAAGTGAAATCCAATGTTCACATCAGGAACTATTGTTAGATCTTCGCCACACCGACTTAAGATTGGGTCAAACCTCCTGCACAGTGTTTTAAAGTGAAATCCAGTGTTCACATCAGGAACTATTGTTAGATCTTCACCACACCAACTTAAGATTGGGTCAAACCTCCTGCACAGTGTTTTAAAGTGAAATCCAGTGTTCACATCAGGAACTATTGTTAGATCTTCACCACACCAACTTAAGATTGGGTCAAACCTCCTGCACAGTGCTTTAAAGTGAAATCCAATGTTCACATCCGGAACTATTATTAGAATTTCACCACACCAACTTAAGATTGGGTCAAACCTCCTGCACACTGGTTTAGTTGAATTGGATTACCCATGCATATCAGGAACTATTATTAGATCTTCACCACGCCGACTTAGGATTGGATTATACCGCCTGCACAGTGTTTTAGAGTTACATTATCCATTCATATCAAGAACTATTATTAGATCTTCACCACGCCGACTTAGGATTGGATTATACCGCTTGCACAGTGTTTTAGAGTTACATTATCCATTCATATCAGGAACAATTCTTAGCTCTTACGAATTCAGAAGTTTTGCCAAAATGTTTCTTCCCAATTATCTGAAAATATCTCATTCTGGAAGACTGAATTGAACTCACGTAGAATAATTCTAGACACAAAAATTAATGTAAATGAGTATAAGCCGAAAGATATTTAGAAATATTTAAAAAACAGACAAATGAAAACAATAAATAGATAATTGTATTATAATAACCTTTACGACGTACACATTCACCATATATATATATAAGAAATATCTCGACCGAACAAATTTTAAAGTTCTTTAATTGAATAAATGACACTGCGGTTATTGTTAAATAAACATACATATATTCGTTGTACAGACATTAAAGAAAATTATGAAGAACTTCGGGTAGACAAACTTGTATGCATTGTTTTCAAACCACCCGTATAATCCTTCAAGTTTTAGTATAATTCAAAGTAGCCACTTGTCTTTGTTTATTTTCTTGATTAGAACGAATTCAAGTTTCAGAACCACTTGCTGCTCCTGTTTATCAAGAAACAACGCGACGTCGAAAACTTAAACTTTCAAGTTAACTTGAACTATGATATCTCTTGTTGTTTTGTTAACCCCAAGCTACACAATGGACTATATACGCTCTGTCTACTTCGGGGATTGAGCCTTAAATTTCAGCATCTTAAGTCTGTAGACTTAACGTTGACCTGTGGTACTTTAGAGATAAAGAAAAAATATATTTAAAGCTACACTTCGAAGCTTTCCATATGTCGTTATTACATTATAGATAAGATGGATATCGCATGACTGCATTTCTCGTTCTACAAGTTCTACTTATGTTTGAAACCTTCTTTTATTCTCAATACATTCCCTATTTCTTACAATGAGTTATGTCTGACTCGGAAAAAGAAATGCTTACACGTGATGTAAAAGTAATACATATCACAGAATGTAATACATATCATAGGATGTAATACATATCATAGAATGTAATACATATCACAGAATGTAAAATATATCATAGAACATAATTCATATCATAGAATGTAGAAAATAATATGCTAGCTTATTGTACCACAGACTTGTGGTTTTGTGCGGTACCGTGTTTTATTAAAATGTTGTAAAATTAATGTCATTTAATATTGGTGTTTTACAGGTCTACGTTTTGCATCAACCAGTTATCACAAAACTGTATTTATTACGTAATAGTTGGACTTTAAAATAGCAAATAAAACGCGCTGGATGGTAACCACTAACAAAGCAACAATATTAAATGTTATAAATAAAACATGATTCGTCGCGTAATGTTTAATCAAGTATGTAAGACAACGCTTACAGGTAAATTGAAAATAAAACCAACTATCTCTTATAAAAGTATCATGTCAGTGGTTATTATAATGGCGAGCAGTATATGATTTGCCCACCTATTATAAAAAAATATATTTTTTTAAAATTATACACAGATGTAACACATATGTGCCTTACTTCCATTAAAAATAATTACTAATAATCACACTGTGGAACTGTTAAACTGATTTCTATTCTTCATAACGGAAGAAACGAAAGTCGAAAACCAGTTATGGATTTCAATTAAACCTATATAATGGCTTTCTGCTCATAGTCGTCCCTAATATTGAACTGAAAGACTAAAGCGAAGGCAGCCAATCAACAGAACTCGTCGTCAACTCTTGTCTGACTAAATAGTGCAACTTGACTGTCACTCTTATAGTGTACCCATGGATCTAAAGTGCGGAGCGAGTTTTAGTGGCAACGGGCCGCGAACCATGAATCTTTGGGTTCACAGTCAGGACACACTAACCAGTACGACACGACTGGTCAGTAGTAAAAGACTTTCCATTGTAGACAAGAATATTAATTATAAGTAACCATGAAGTGCCTGGCATAGCCAGATGGATAAGGCGCTCGACTCGCAATCTGAGGGTCGCGGGTTCGAATCCCCGTCCCACCAAACATGCCCGCCCTTTCAGCCGTGGGGGTGTTATAATGTGACAGTCAATCCCACTATTCGTTGGTAGAAGAGTAGCCCAAGAATTGGCCTTCCCTCTAGTCTTACACTGCTAAATTAGGGACGGTTAGCGCAGATAGCCCTCGTGTAGCTTTGCTCGAAATTCAAAAACAAGTAACCATGGAATCACTAGCTTCGTCGCCTGATGGTTTTCAGACATTCATTTTTCATTACCAAATTCCTATTGAAATACTAAGAACGTTCTTCATTAAACTATTTCTAAAAGCTTTTTTTTTTTGCAACGTAATCTAAAATAAGCTCGAAATAGCGTCTAAACATAACTTTCTATAAAATGTAGTTATTATGTTATGGAAGTTTTGTTTATCTACACTACGCTTTTTCTAGTCTCTCTCTCTCTCACACACACACAAGAGAAGAAGAAAAAACTCCTTCTATTAAACTCCGAATATTGAAAATTTCATAAGCCTGCTGAAAGGTTACACTACAAGCACTTAGTGTAATAAAGTTTAGAAGACAGAAGAACGGATTGAAATAGGTGATAAATATAGAAGTTAAACACATCTAGACCAAAGTGAAAAGAGATGTATAAAGAATGTATGAAAAAAATGCGATAACGTCAATAAAGCATTGTGAGCTAGATTATTTATGAACATATACGAGGAGTCCACTTTCAACCACATATGCTCGCTTGAAATATAAGGAGTAGAGTTCTTCGTGTTGGGTTCTTACAATAACCTACTCACTACATTAAGCTTTTACTCTGAGAACTTTTCAATTTTTCAAGTGTTCGTGATCGGGTATGGCTTGGCACTTAGCGTGCTGACTTTGAACCTTACTGTCTGTGGTTCGCATCATGTTCCCGCAAAAACACACTCCGCATCTTGGAATCGTGGCGGTCAAATATCACGCCATTGGATTAGAGTATCCCAAGGTTTGCGCGGTAGGTACTGTTGACTAGCCGCCTTTTATTTAGTCTATAACATCAAGATTATGGTGGCTGGTGCAGATAACCATTGTTTAATTTTGCGCGAATTTCTGAAACACACAAACGAACTTAAAGGGTGTAAGAATGAAACTAAATATACCTTTTTAGGTATAATTTAAATATTTTATTCAAGGACCTTTAATTTTTTTTTCTTCTCTTAAACGGTACTTTCGAAACATAATTAAACTGAGATATACCGAAATACTACTCCAGCACTATTCTACACTCTATATGAGAGGAAACGTTTCAGATTATAAAAGAACATAAAACGATAAGGTAGATATATTTTAAGCTCGTAAAAATAACATAATAATTTAAGCCTTGTATTTAACATTTATTTAACTTTTATAGGTACTTAATTTTCGGCTCACTTCTCTCCTGTATATATAAGTTTGTCCACGTGACATATGTTTTAAAGTTGTTGTTTTTATGGTTTTTCTCTTGCAGTTTAGATGTTGTCATCATAAATTCTTCTTATTTAAATATTTTTAAATTGGCTTATATATTTATTATTTAATTTACTTTTTTATCATTTTATTAAAAACTAGTCAAGCTGTATATTATTGTCCTTACATATAAAATCCTGATGTCTTTCGGACAAGTGACGTGGCTTAGAGCTCAGTATAAATACATACACACACACCAGATAGGTAGGTTAATAGTGCAGAAGTACTTGCAAGAAATCCTATAAGGTCATGAATTAGACGAATTTGAGAGTTGAGGCTGCTGGAAATGTGTAAGATATATATTTGTGTGAAACTCTGTGATGCTTTATAACACGGGATGTAATGCACATTAAATAATGTATGGCAATTAATAATAAAATATTTTAAGAACCTTCAGGTTGGCCGAAAACACTGTCAATCCGTAACAGATGTACACTTATTAGGGATTTGAAAAAGTACCAAAAACTATCCTTGCAACAAAATTTCAATGAATTTATTGGATCCAATACTATAATAAGACGTTCACCGTTTACGAGGTTTGCGCAACATCCTTACCATTTATGAGGGTTCTTCTAGGACAGCTGGAATATGGAAACCTCAAGACTTCTGTTTTGCTTAGTATAAAGCTAGCCAGCATTAGAGTCTTGATGACTGATTTCTATCTTTATGGATCCGTGAGTGTTTCAAAATGGGATTATGGATCTAGAGACAGTCAGGTGTGCGTTTCAGCTTGTTTGTGTTGTGCCATCTGTAAAGGGATTATGGTGGTTATGTCATGATGTAGTAGACTGTCTGTGGTTGTGAAACTTGTCTTTAAAGTGTATGCATGTTTAAATGCCCAAGAATATCAAAAGCTTTTAAACGAACACATGTTTGGGGCTATGTGGCTGAGTTTCAGGCTAATGAGTAGGCCCTTTCAGAAAGCAAGTACCAACCCTGCTGATTTCAAATTATTAAGAGTCTTGATCACAACCCTGTGGAATACCTTTAGAGGTTTTGGAGAGACTATTTAGAAAAAGTTAGAACTTAGCATTCTATTCGCCATCAAATCCTGAAACTCGTGAAGCAAAAATTATGACAAATTGTTATAGATGCCTGTTAAAACCGAGATTAGAGCATTTCTCAGAAAACAGCATCATTTACTCTGGCTAAAGGTGATGTTAAACCGTATTAGGATAATTAAGTTCCTTCTTTGTGACTGTATATCCAGATACTTTTGCGAAGGCAGAATATAATTGCGTATTTTTTAAATGTCTCGGTTTTTTTTTGTTTGAAGGGGTGAAGGATAGGAATACTTGCAAAATAGTCTACATATACTTACTTGTTTAATGTCATTCAAAATGAATTTTAGGACATTTGGGAAGAAAACGCGATTATATTTATATAAATGTTAGCTTTAAGAGATTATACTGTTTTTAATTAGCCTATTTTGTCCAAGAGTTAGTAAGCTGTAGATACGCGTTGTCGTACTGTGAGAGTATAAAAACTTGACATTGACTGTTATGCGCAATCTAAGATGTAATAAGATTTAATTAAATACACTTAAAGTGTCTAAATACCAGGGAGGAAATAAAAACACTAAGTACCAGATATAACAGCTTTAAGATAAAATGAGAAGAAAAAAGCAACATGTGCGAATGACAGGTGTTGCTATCACTAGGATACATGTAACATATCAGTAATAAAGCTTCGTTAATACATGTTAGAATGTATAATTACGAAATGTCTTTATTGCAGTCTTGATAGAGAAATGTAAATAATAAAGGGCAAAATTACAAAAAAAGACATATCCAGTAAATTTTCAAGAATTTTTGATTTTGGGAATGAAATCTAACGTACGTTCCAAAGAAATGGCATACTTCTAAAACTGATGTTTGAATAAAGCAAAATAACATGCGATTCTTGAGTTCTCAACTCAAAATCAATGTTTTATTTTTCATTTACGAAGTAAACGTTATTGGAACATTCAGCGTGCAATTGCGACATACAACAACAATCTAGTTTCCCGCCCACACTGAGTTAAACATATTTCAATCGGATGTATATTAGTACTCAATGTATATTATGCATGTTATCAGAAAATTGTTACCAACATTAATGAAACTCTACACAAATGATAAGTGATATTATAATATTATTCTACGGAGTTTAGCGATAACACGATTTTTTTTTGGGGGGGGGGGAATAGTTGAGTATAATTTGAAGAAATGTTTTTGGAATTTATGACAGATTCGAGCAAATTTATTGGATTTATTAATGTTTTAGAAGCATTTAAAAACTAAAGAAAACAAATCCAAACTCTACATCGTGAATCATTTACTTGCACACTGACAAACACCTAATGAAATCAACCCACATTAAGTTGGTGAACACATGTTCAACTGAGTATGTGTGTGTGTAATTTGAGCGCTTTTAGCAAAAAATGAGGAGATGAAAAGTAAGTTTTTATCTGAAAATTATGACGAAGTTAACCAAACTATAATAATTAAGAAGCCAAGAACATTGTAGATTTCCCGATGAAATAGGTCAGAGAAATGCTATTTCCATTGTTTGGTTTTAAGTTTTGGTTTTTTTGCATTGTTTTATGAACGTCGTTCCAATTTTGGATACTAGAATACAACGTTCTATAATATCGTTGCCAATATATAATCATTATACACAGAATGCCGATGAAATGATATTTGACTTTAGCAATATTTTCATCGGTATCATTATTACTAGAAAATATGGCAGTTAAAACCAACAACTTGCATATTAAAAACTGGATATAATAACTAAAATAGTTATATGTAACACCGTAATATTGCAGTAAAAAGCAAACGAGAAAGCATTCAATTAAGTACGAAAGGGTCATAAATTAGAGTCAAAGAGGAAAACAAAATGTAATATATATATATATATATACGAACGATTTTTTACTCGAAAAATCTTAGATAAAATATTCCTTGAGTATATTTGGAGCGCTGAAATGATGATTTTTTGTTATCATCAGCATCACCTCCCTCTTCCACCTCCTCTTCTTGTCAACCACCCTCCTGGCCCCTTTCGCAAAAACAATTTAGATAAGGCCTTTATCATTTTCTATTCAAGACGACCTTGACGTTTAGTTGTACTAGCTCAGTTGTCACGGTTTTTTTTACGTCACATCCTTTCTCACAGTAACTCAAAACAGCATGAACAAGTAGCTAAAGGTGAACTTTTAACTATAGCAGAAAATAATGGCAGATCCCTATTTAAAATGGTACTCTTAAGATATGTTATCCGTCTATAAAAATAAATAGATATTTATCGATGCGAAAACTTTGTATTTTAGGGCGAAATAAATCAGCATTAAGTTTACACACTTTTCCAATTTAGTTTTCTTTTTGTATGTATTTAAATAATTTTGATCGGTGTACTTGAAACAATTGGGCTACTTAAAATTCTTCGGTTTTATTGGCCAACGAGTAAAATATTTAGAGAAGAACAATCTTATAGGAATATTCAGTAGTAACATGAATAGCAAATGGTGTTTAACAAATACTGTATCGTGATTTTATACTAATTTAATGGTATAAGTCATTTTCCAGCATATACCGTTATTATAATAAAGATTTATATGCAGCACTATCACTATGTCACAGAAAATGTGTGTCACATTGGTAATCTCTTGTAAATATTGAAAAGTTCTGGGTTATATATATATACATATACATATTACTTCCCATAAAGTATTTTTGAAAGCTTTTCTAATGATTTATTTTTAGTGAAAATAATACGTTGAGCAGAATAAAAATTTTAATCGGGTGCTATTTTATTAACACGAAAAGAACAATTTGTGGATTAATATAGTATTCGCAAAACGTAAAATCTTGCTCACGACTAACAGCCGTTAGAATTCAGTGACATGTTCAAACTCTAAATAACCCTGGATAACAACAATCCGGGTTCGTTCTTACTGATTTTAACATCCGGTGTAACCTTTCATCAGTGATTTAGAAGATGGTTAATATTAATTTAGGTTAATACAAAGAGCATCAAAGATGTTTAGGATGTACTGTATATGATGCACATTAGTAACTCCTTAGGAGTGTGGTAATCGCGTTATTACCTCATCTGGTGAACCTCTCGGACATAACTCTATGTGCTATCGAACTTTACTGAAAATCCATATAACATACGTCACATCTGTTTGCTCCATACGTTAACCAAGAACCTTAATCTAATTAAAGCTATTGGAACAAGTTTTATAATCAAATTCTAATACATGTAATACGGTTATTAAGAATTATTTATGTACGACAATTTCCAGAATTTGGTCACTATGCTTTTAATATAATTGATTTAAAATCCGAAACTACATTTAATTTCATTTAATTTTCGGACGTTTCGGAATCTACAAATTCAGTTATCAACGATTTCTAAGAGGGCACTTTAATAAGTATAATATTGTATAGGAACATGTGAAGTACGAGAAAGATATAAAAGCATAGAAATGAATAGTTTTTAATAGAAACGAGGTCTACGAAACAAAACATTTAAAGAAAAAAATACAGAATTATCTATAAAACATTAAGTATAATTAAGGTTTCAGTTTAGGTTTAGGTTCGGTTGAGATCGGTAAAATGAATAATGTATAATCCGGAAATTACAATATAAAAATTATTTACGTGTGTAGGTCTCTCTGTGTGTGTGGATAGAAAATATACATGCATTGAAGCGTTCCTGACTAGTTCTGTTTGATCTCTAATGTTTTGGACGTATTCTCTGGTCAACGTGTGGCCCTATACAGTCAACACAAGAATATGTCTACGATATCAGTGAAAATAAAGTACTATATTTGTCAATATCTGGACAAAATCTTAGCCTTAGGAATATTTGAATACCCCGGATATTTTTTTTGCGACATATAGCATAATACTTAATGAACGCTTAACATAGCTTGCTAATAATCTAATTATATTTTTATATTCGAAATTGTCAAGAAATCAATATGGTTATAGCGTCTGTTGGACTATTTCTACTGTTAGTCGTATACTTAATATATCTATTACAGGGACTGTATCGAGCTTGTTGTGTTTGACTGGTACAAAACTAAATTAAAACAAAACGGACGTGACCTCTCACCTTTCAGTCAACTCTGGTACGATTAAAAATGCAATAAAACGAGAAAAGAAGTAACCTTAGATATAATTCCCTGAAACCAGTGGTACGACTATAAGTACAAAACCACTAAATACAGACAAGCAGTAAAAAATTGGCGATAACACAGATTTCTGCCATCACTCAAAAACCAGAAAATGAAATACAAATATGCTGTCAACAGAAATGCTCTCACACTTTTCTGGCGTTATTGTTACCACTCAAAACAAAGAATACTGCAGAAAGAGACAAACAAAGTCTTTCTCTGACTAGTATTACGACTAAGAATGCAATAAATTGAGTTATAAAAAACTGTCAGAAACAAACGATAACACAGTTTTTTAGTACCACTTAAAGGTAGACAATATATGATAAAGAGAATCTGTTAAACAAAGCGACCTTACAGTTTCCAGCTACGATTGCTATGACTTAGCAGTAAAATTACTATCTTTAGATCTATTGATAAATAGAGTCGAAGTCACAGATTCCCGCTTCCACTGTTGCAACTAAAGATGTAGAAAGGTAAGACACTAACAAGCTGACGGAGGTAACATCTCAATTTCTGTCTCATATGTTGCGACTAAAGATATAGGCATATGTAAGATAGAGATAAACACTGACAGTGGCAACATTACAATCCTTGTCTCGAAAAGCTATGACTAACTAAAGAGGTATAAACGTGATATATAGACAAGCTGGTAGAGAAGAGCAACATTAAAGCTTCCTATCTCAAAAAAGGCAATTAAAGATGTAGGAATGTAAGATAAAGACAAGCTGACAGAAGGGATATTATAATCCCTGTCTCAAATAAGGCAATTAAAGATGTAGGAATGTAAGATAAAGACAAGCTGACAGAGGGGATATTATAATCCCTATCTCAAATAAGGTGACTGAAGAAGTAAGAATGTAAAATACAGACAATCTGACAGAGGCGACATTGCAACCCCCATTACAAGTAAGGCAACTGACAGAGGCGACATTACAATCCCTGTCTCAAATAAGGCAATTAAAGATGTAGGAATGTAAGATAAAGACAATCTGACAGAGGCGACATTACAATCCCTATCTCAAATAAAGTGACTGAAGATGTAGGAATGTAAAATACAGACAATCTGACAGACAGAGGCGACATTATAATCATCGTCTCCACTGTTACGACTAAAGATATGAACTGTAAGATACAGAAACCTGACAGGCAGGGGCGACATTATAATCATCGTCTCCACTTCTGCGACCTACGAGTGAGGAAGTGAAATAAGTACAAACTGTCAGGCAAAGAAGAAATCACGTCTCTCCCTATTGCCACCAGGGTCAAAGAATTTGAATACAAGTAATGATTCAATAACAGCTTCGTAGTACACAAGCATATTTTTTTTCTTTTTGTGAGGCCAATAAATACTAGTTGAGCACATTTTGTAGTGACATTTAGTGCAGACTTAACTTATCTACACTAGTCTCATTGTGCAGTTTTAAACGGTGACCTTCAAGTAGACTTACAGTTTTCACGTGAGAAACCAGAATAATATATGCATACATGATATTTTGCTCCAATAATATAACTAGTATAACGAAATATAGTAATGGACTTAAATACCCTTTGAATAATAACGATTGTGAGTTTAATTTCGAACGTAATAAATCGTATTTCTTTTACAGTAATCTCGAAACGTTTGCCTAGTTACTGTTATCACTTTATTAAAGGTTACAAGTCTCCTCCTTTGGTAAGTATTAAAATATCGTCTCCTTTGTGTTAACTAGGTTGTACTTAATTGGAAAAGCGTATCAATAAAAATGACTGGGGGATTTTAAATATGCGAAATTCCGAAAATCGTAGACATAAATAACGTTTGTGTCATCTGCAGCTTTCACTAAAGAATCTCGCTATCACTGCAATCTATTTCAACCAGAATTCCAGTCTTTAAGGTGAGCGTCCACGTGTTGAGAAAGACGATTTCACCTGAAGACCAGGATTAAGTAATCGACCATTACTATTCCGCTGACATTCGCCAATCTAAACTGTCATAATTGGCCAAGCCTGTCGCAGCTCGTAAAGTTCACTTGACAGCCAGGTTTAACTTGAGGTAGTCCACCTTACATGGTGGCCGAACCACTCCCAGATAAAAAAAGAAACTGGTTTTTTATGTGTGTGTTTTTTAGTCCAAGAATCATTTTCACGACATTTGTGACATAACAGCAACAGTCCAGCAGACGCATGATAAACGTTTGGGGTGTTTTAGGTACGTTACTAGCCTAAATCGTTAAGTTGGTTTCAAGCCAAACACCATAACACTGAAAAGCAGCCTAAAGTGTTAGATCTGTATCAGCTGTGATTTAGGTGAAGGGCGGTGTTAAACAAACTGCTAGTATTTTCTTCTAATCGACATTGTGGACTTTACAGAAATACTGAAATAGCATATAATGGTGAAATCTATAAACATGTCATAAAAACGTGAACTTTCTATTATTCTTATATTGCCATAAACATCGGCACCAATTTATGCCTTCTAAACCAAGAATTTTCTAACAAGAACACCAAATGCTATATTTATTCCGTGATTATAGAGAAGATTCATCCTAGATCGGCTTGTGGTCTAAGTATAAATACTGTTTTTATTTAATAGAATTAAAATATATCATCTACAATGACAAAGGATTCACACAGATCATGCCCATTACCCGTGAATAAGTGAAACAGTTCCTAAATCCATTATTTTGTAGAATCCCCACACCATACTTACGTCGATCCACGGTGTAGAGAAGACGACTTTTTATTTCAAGTCTAAATACGATCACAGTCTTGTATTGATTTCGCCAAGCCTTAGCCGTACTTCCTATCGGAGATGGTTGAATCTAAGAATTACTAGGTTCGATGGAGTTATTCCGTGGTTTTTAACACTTGCACACGCGCGTACGTATTAGCATTAAAAGAAACCACTCGATGAAGGATCAAGTTTCTACTTCACGACTAACTCTGGGTGTGAAACACATTAAGCATAAGTTAACTTACCTGCCCGGAACTTATTTACTTAAATGATTGTTTTTGTATAAGACTAAAACTGAGAGTCAGAGATCACTTTTTTTATAAATAAATAAAGTATACAAATAGCTAATCAAGTGTAAGTTTAAAAGATAAACACAGAAATATAGAAACAAGTGCGTATATATAAATTCACGTAACCAGCTATGACTATTTTAAACGATTTATCAAGAAATTTGATATATCAATATTATAAAAGATTGTAAAAATAAAGATGATGTTTTTAAGAAAACATGGAAATCAATTTGATTAAAAGATAAATACAACTGTTGCATGGACATATTTTTAAAGTTTAAACATAACATAATAATCTATAACAATGACGAAAGTGAGTTAGCATTTTTGGCCAAATTTAGAGTCTATTGGATGAAATGTTAACCAAATTTTCTCACAACGTTTTAAATAATTTTATATTATCTAATATCAGATTAAGGTGCGGCAATAAATGCAGATAAAAATAAATGGAGAAGTCAGGGAGATCGGAAAGTTAGGATGAAAAAAGAAAAAAAAAGGAAGATACAGTGGAATAAATATATAGGAGTATGAAGAGATGCAAAAACTAAGAAAATGAATGGACTGAATAGAAAAGAAATCAGGAAGATAATATATAGATTTAGAAGATGACGAAAGGAAAAATAAACAAAGAAATGTGCAGGTATATTGAAGAATCTGTAAAAGAAGAAGAATTCAGACGGTAATAAAAATATTTAGTAAATAATCAGATTGTAAAACAATTTAAATAATGGCACTGAATTTGACGGAAAATGTACTTAGAAATATAAGTAAAAATTAACATAATGAAAGTATTGTAGATACTTGTGTACTCTCTTTTTCTGAACAGAAAATTCTTTAAAAAAAATTAATTTCATATTGTAAATTTTGACTGAAAAATACAATTTGGTATCACGTGTATTTTATTACCTATACAGACTTATTTCATTAGCCGAGGCCAGGTGATTAGGGCGATCGACTCGCAATTTGAGGGTCGCGGGTTCGAATCCCCGTCACACTAAACATGCTCACTCTTTCAGCCATGATGACGTTATAATGTGACGGTCAATCTCACTATTCGTTGGTAAAAGAGTAGCCCAAGAGTTGGCGGTGGGTGGTAATGAATAGCTGCCTTCCTTCTAGTCTTACACTACTAAATTAGGGACGGCTAGCGCAGATAGCCCTTGTGTAGCTTTCAAATAAACATTAGCCGGAGTAGTGCCAATTTTACGTATTACCAGCAATATTTTCATGCAGCTAAATAGATAAGTCACTTTCTTTAGCAAGTCTTATTGTTATCCCGCTAATATCGCCACCATCAGTTTCATAGCGTAAGCCGTTAGCGCTGGTACTATGAAATTAACAGGATAAGTATTATATGTCTTTACGCTAATTGTTTGTTTCGGATAAGGGTTAGCTGCGCTAGCCGTCCCTAATTCTGATCTGAAAGACTAGAGGGAAGGAGATTGGCCAACAACACTCATCAACTCTTGAGCTGCTCGATCGAACAGTGGGATTTGACCATCTCTTTTAATAAAACACTCACAGCCCCAAAGTTCAAAGCGCGATTTTGCGGCAACGGGATGCGAACCAAGTGCTCTAGGAGTCACAATCCAGCACGGTAGCTACTAGACCACACCTGGCTCCCAAGTTACTGAAGTTTATCAATGGGTTGATATACATGACAATGTTTATGCTATTCCTCATTTGTTTGGATGAGTAAAAATAACATTAAACATTTCTCTGTGATTTGCCTACCTAAAAAGCTTATGAAACTAGCTTTTGCTTCTAACACTCGTTAGCTTCTGTTCAAAGAAGTTGAATCATGAGGAATTTAGGACTAATTCTTCTCACTGCGGCTGCGGAACTTTAATGTTTCTAAGCAACTAACATAAATTGTAATTAGCATTCTAAGAGTTTTGACGTAATATATCTGTTTCCTGCCATTCTGTATAAGAATATTATTTCACCTCATGCATGTATAACAACGTCGATATGGTGAAACTAAACATTTATTTTCCTTTGTTCCGTCTACGGTGAGGCGTGTTAAATCGACTATGGAAGCGTGCTAAATCCGTAAACTTGCGAAAAATAATTATAAAGAAAGTTATGTGACGTATCTTCTATTTTTTATTTTCGTATGTTAAATACATTTCACTGGCTTCTACCTTACGATAACAGGGTGCCTCTATATGGTCATAAACATTATTATCCTGGATCTTGGAAATGTTCTTAGCTCTATCTCTGCATGAGTTTCCTTTTTTCGATAGTATTTTTTCAATAAGAATATCACTATTTTTCCTTAACCCGTCCGACCCATAGACAGTTCTAGCAAACACATTAAGGAATGGCTCATGGGATTCCTCGCCTAGGATGGCTGGCGAGACGAACTCATAGTGGGGGGTGTAACGTATGTATCTAGGGAATGCGCCTCCTGGTGTGTTATTTATTAATTAACCCTGACAAAAACTATGTTATGACGGCAAGGGGCATCCGTTTGAAAGCGGACCGGTTGAAAAGCATGTGGGGGGAAACAAGGGGGGACTTGCAGTAAACGAGGTGATATTCGTGATAAATAAATGACATCTAGGTTTTAATAAACATTGTAGTTTGTAGTTAAACTTTTACCAGGAATCATTTTGATCTTCTTGAAGATGAAGTAAATTTTATCTAGTAAAATTGCCTTTGTTTCAATAATTCAGGTTTTTAGTTTTCAAATTAACTGTAAAAAAAAACATTTCACTAACCATAAATAAGAGGATTGTATTAACAGCAGTAATATTTTCTTTCGTTGCTAAGAAAAAGCGCGAAAAAGTACGAAGATGAAAACAGTGTTTTCAAAAAACATCTGTAAAACAATTCGGTAAACTTGTTATCTAATGAATGAAGAAAGGAACCACGTGGCACATTAAAATATAGAACTAAAGATTGGTCAGTTTCGTATTGAAGCCCAGAATGCAATTTATATATATTGATATATCCAAATATTTGGTTAATTAAGTATTAATTTATTTATTTTGAGTAGGAATTCCTGCACAGTTGAATATGAAATGGTTTTTACTTGTTTGTTGTTAAGCGCAAAGCCACAGAATGGGCTATCTGTGCTATGCTCAACACGGGAATCGAAACCCGATTTTATCGTTAGAAGCTTTCAGACTTACCACTGAGTCACTGGAGTGGGGGTGGGGGGCAACGTCAGATGAAAGTGTAAATACAACACGAGTGACTAGAAGGCCCTAACATTTATAAAATACGTGGAGAAAAGCATGTTATTTACTCTATCTATAAACGTGTTTTATTTAAAAGTTGAAAAAGAGTCCGAAAATATGATTCGTTAACTGCAGTTAAACTTTCCATTGCTGAGGATCGCTTTGGGTTTTTCAGAGCAATATCTGTATGCGATCTGCCAGTTTCGTATTTCTCAGACCGAAATGTGTTACAAATAGTTCATCGTTACACTGAGCGCTGAGTGCTACCTTCATAGCTCAATTAATTCCAATAACAAAGTCACAGCTGCAGCTTCTATAAGATATCCATCTTAGCATAAACAAGGTTAAACGTTATCATAACTACTCTCTATATCTCAGGATTTACCAATCACGTTCTTATTATTTTGTTGACAGGTGATTATTTTTTACACAATGTCTCTAGTCACCGTGTTAATGTTTGTAACAGTTTTACAGAAAAATTCTAAAGAAACCTTTTTTTACCATGATGTGTATCACTTGAATGTCGAAGCTGCAGGAAATGTTACCCTTCATCCTAAATATGTTACTCTATTCAATGTATAATATAGATCAATCTGTCATATTTCTCCTGAAAACGAGACCTTAAGCACTTCCGTATTGCTATATGTTTCTGTTTCTATATTCTAGTCTCAAGAATATGAGCTTAAAATAACAAGTTTATTTTCTGTTTCGTTTGAAGTCTCCTCCTAAATGCAGCGAGAACAAGATTATTGAAAACTGTATATTATTAACAGTTATTTATATCTGTAAGAATGTATTTCGTTAATTATAACGTATCGACTTTTCCATCCTTCCCCGTTTTTGTTTTGTTTTTGTAACGTCTGCTGCTGGTTAATGAAAAGAAATAGGCCGTTAATATTGTAAGTTTATGTATCTATAATTATAAAATACGCGTAATTCATTTAGCTTATACATAACAAGTTTATATAATTAAGTGTTTATTTTTCTGTACTTACAAGTAACAATGCTGCAAACATACAGTTTTATCAGTGCTAACTTTGAGGCATTTCAGTGAATATCTGAGAACTGATGGCTGTCGAAAGCTCACAGAAATGTTACACGTAGTATCTATCATTCATATTGTTGTTAGTTGGGTCTCAGAGAGTTTATAAGTCTAAGCGATCACTACAGGACTATGACACCAAATCTGATCAAAGAATAAAATGACACGGGTACTAATTTCAACAAAATAAGTTTATTTTTATCGTAACTCCGGCCTGGCATGGCCTGGTGGTTAGGGCACTTGACTCGCAATCTGAAGATCGCAGGTTCGAATCACGTCCCTGAACATGCTCGCCTTTTCAGGCATGGGGGCGTTATAATGTGATGGTCCCTTTAATCTATCACTTCAAAATTAGGGACAGCTAGCGCAAACAACCTTTGAGTAGCTTTGCTCGAAATTCAAAAACAAACATAACTCCACAACCACTACAACTGCAAGGCAGAAACAAGTTAGTTTGGAAGTTTAATGTGGTGTTCTTTGTACGAGATGTAAGGTAAAAGTCACTATTTCAGCACTTATTGAGCTCGTTAAAAAATCATAACAGTAGCATACCATCTTCTGGATTTAATGTAAGTTTTTTTGAATAAATGAGAACTGAGATCGAGCGAGGTTAGAACTTACATCCACGGGGAGATGTTCTATCCAACCAATCTACTAGGACTCCAATGACGTAACATTTGATCTTTTCTTCATTGATTTATTATGTTCTAAACTGATTACAACACCTGCTTGGCAGGCAAGGATGCGGGCCGGAATCTTGGTCTGTTAAACTATCATCTCTGCATTTCGATACTTTCAAACATACTTAAAATGTCAAAATATATTTTATTAAAAACAACAACAACAGAAAAGGCATTTATATTTTGCTTACGAAATACTTAATCACACTGGTTTTCGTTACTGATGGTGCCGTTGATGGCGCATGGAAATTAATACATTTTAATTTAAGGTTTGTAAATAAGAAGAAAAAAAAACTCGCTGTAATCTTAGCATAAGTTCTTACATTTCGTTTCAGGAAGATGATTAAGTATATTCAACTTACTCCAATGTTGCTGCTAAATTAAACACACTATCTTTAATTTGGTTTCCTTTTCAATAAACAGTGCTTGTATCGAGGAATTTATGTTAAAGGTGAATGCTTTTAATCTACAAAAAGTTCACGCTTCGAGATGCTAATATTCTAACATACTAATGCTTTCACGCTCTGGGATTAACAATTCTCATATTGGAGTCACTCAGGCAAAATAGAATAACTCACAAAAGTATGAGAGTCGGTACGGAGAACGTCAGGTTCTCGGCTTCACGTGTTATATGCCGCACACACGATTTCACCCAATAAAAAGCCCATGCATATTAGATTTACCCGACAGTAAGATTAGTATTTGAATAAGTAATACAGCATGCTAGAGCAACTACATTTCTTGGTTGTCGCCCCGCGATGTGTATTGTATATATATATATATACATACTAGGCATCAGGAATTATAAGAATCACTGGGTTGAGATTAACAGGTCACGAGGTACAGCCAACTTTGACTGCTGAATTTGGTATGATAGGTATTCCATGAATTTATTTTTAATGCGAAAGATCGTTCATAGGAGAGTGTTATTATAAAACTACACGCACGAGATTAAATGTGACACCCTTATCCTTGTCATAACATACAGCATTTAGTGATCTTGTTAGCTATGTTCCAACATACCACCCTTCACTAGGTACCACTTTAACATTGTCACATTTCATCAGCTTTAAAAAAAAAAACACCTTAACAAGAGTAAAATAAAATGTCGTTTGTCAATGTAACAAATCCTGGAATACTTGAAAAATAACTATTAAGCATTTCATCAGATAAGAAATGAAAAAGCTATGGTCAGAGGGCTATGAAATCTGATTATCCGAACAAATAAAATGGTTGATTTTATAAAAGTTTATTTCACTTGCTAAGTCGTTGCTTGATTATAAACAATTATCTGAGATCTTCAGGGGTCATTAGAAGCAACACAGGTACTGAGAATCATGCTTGGAGGCAACAGAAGAATGAAACTGAGCACATGTATGTGTAGTGTCACCTCAAATGGAGAACAGTTGTATGAGACAACCGAATTTCTATACAATCATACGTGTCCTATGTCTATGTATATCCATATTTACCTAATCTGATTTGTCTCTGTATATCCGCATTTATCTCTTAAATTGTGCCTGTGCACATCCATGTTCATCACCTATGGGCATCACGTTTGTTGATCAACAATGGACATCATGTTTATCTGATCAACTATTCTATGTATATTCATAGTTTACGGGAAGGACTAGATTTATGAATGTTCATATTTATCTAATCGATTCTATGTGTTCATATATGTCCACGCATACCTGATGAATTATGTATATATATGCGTATTTTTTCGACAATTACTGTTATCCATGTTTACGTATGCATATATGATTTAATCTGATCTATTTTTCCGTTTGGTGTAAAAACCATAAATTAGAAATGAGCTGTGATCCATTCGAATACGCTAAAGATTTATAATACAGTTTTCCATCATTTCATCTAAAGATAAACTGTGGTATAACTTATATCCTCTTGGTTTATAATTATAGTTTTGAAAATGTTTTCTTCTGAATTTGGTAAGGTTCCTTATTGAAGAGAACTTAGTGTATCATATATTCACTAGCATGAAAAAGTATAAAAAGTTTATTTGATGAAACTGTGGAATATGAAGTGTTTTATTGCAATAAATTATAATATATGACCTATGACTCCATAACGATCTTGTTAAAAAGTATTATAACTTAGTTATTGCTCTAAGAAAAACACCAAACACCAAAAAATGACTTAATTGTTTCTTCTACATAGTAAAATTTAATTCAGAATAAAGTAAGCATAAAATGTTCGCGAAATCAAACTGTCAAATCATTACAGTTTGTATCATAAATATTTCCATTGTTAAATGGTAGTTTAATATCAGATTCTTGGAGAACGTCCAATTCTCACCAATCCATCGAGTGAGTGAAGTACACGACCACCGCTAGGTTTTTTGTTGTTGTTCAGGAAAAAAGAAACATAATAGTTGTCATTGATTTGATTGACAAGGTCCTGCCCCGTACACCCGACTAATAACCGTAAACTCGAAGGCCTAGTCCTCTGGGATCGAGGATGTGTAGGGGATTCACTTCTCCTAAACTCTCTCTCTATGTGTTCCTCTCCTCTCCCGATTTTCCTCCCTCTAGTCATCTGCTCAGCTTTCCATCATCAAAACGATGTGTATTACAGAAGCCTCTAAATAAATCTGTTATGTGAACAGTGTATCCGATAGGATTTTTACAGAGAAAGCTGAATTGAATTTTTCTAGTACGTGCGGCATGTTTTCGTTATTTTTTTTAGTAGTTGTCTATATTCAATAGATCCATCCCTCTTCGTGTAATTGTTTTTAAGTCAGAAGAGATGAAGAGAGGTAAGTAGCATATATATATATGAGAAGATATAAGCTTTCAATGTTTTATTGTGGACTATATAGTGAGTCCATAAATAAAACATTTAACTTGTTGAGAAGGTAACCGTACATCACCAACGTGTTACTTTCTTTCTTGTTCGTTAAACCGAGAAAAAATGGAGGATTATGTACGTATGGATTATTCACAGCGATGTTTGTTTTCTTTCGATAAACACAAATTTATCTACCTTCTATCTCTCTGATCTATCTGGCATTGAATGATTTCCGAACATTTATTTTTCATTAATCAGTGCATTAT
This sequence comes from Limulus polyphemus, assembly GCF_000517525.1. Classification (NCBI taxonomy): domain Eukaryota; kingdom Metazoa; phylum Arthropoda; class Merostomata; order Xiphosura; family Limulidae; genus Limulus; species Limulus polyphemus. The sequence continues at coordinate 300,838 of NW_013665833.1, read as the reverse complement.
GGGATTTTATATTGATTTCTCACCCTAGTGATGACGTAAGCGTGGATTTGATCATCCCCCCTTTTTTTCTCTGTAATTTGTTTTTAATTGACAATTAACACTTAATGAAATAATTAAAGTTTACAAAGGTTTGCAAAATAAGAGGAATTAATCAATTATTTGTCCAGTATGTCTAAAAAAGGGACTTAATAAACATTTGAAACATGAGATCTATGTCATTAATCAACTCAGATTACGAAATCTGGACTGAAAACTATTATTACAGAAGTGACATAGGAAGATCAAATATAGTATCTCTCTCTATATATCTATATCTATATCTAGATAGATAGCTGTTGCAACCGAAGTTCGTGGTTTGCATGATTTTTTAAAATATCTGAATGCAAATCTCATGGTTGCTGTTCGACTCGAACCACAATCTAGTTAACTATCTAATCCAAAGCTAGTTGGTGGTATACGAGCTGTTTTTCATTCGTATTAGAGGTTCTAGTACAGTGTATCCCAAACAGGTGGCCGCATTCCAAACTGGGCTTTGCTAAATTTTGTCACAGGTAGCCGCAAGGAGCTTGCAAAATAGCATATTAAATACATATGATAAACGTGTTAACTATTTCTGTAAAATAAACATAAGTAGCATAATTTTTAGTATTTTCTATATTAATATGGTATACAATATCTCCCTCTTGTGAGTAAGTAATGTATCATTTCCTGTTGTGATATGTTATGTACAGTCCAGCAAAAGCAAGTTTCTTACTAACTGGCGAATACTAAGATCTTAATATATCTTAATGTATTATTATGAACCCGTATTGGGCAGAGCACTGATAGCCCACTGTGTCGCTTTGTGTTTAACTACAAACAAACAAAGAAATAAACGCTATATATTTCTCTAAATAGGTACGCCCTTCAATTTTTTTTATGTTTATTCTACGTTTATGATACGTGGTCCAGACATGAACCAGTTGTTAACGTACCCGGACAGTGAATTAGAGGGTTCATGGTTCGCGTTCCGTTGCCACAAAAACGCGCGCCGCACTCCGGGACTGTGAGTGGACTATACGAGTGGCATGGTTAAATCCCACTATTCGGCTAGACAAAAGTAGCCCAAAAGTTAGCGGTTGGTGTTGTTGACCAGCTGACTTCACTCTCGTCTCGACTGTTGTAGCGGATCCGTGATACAAATTCTGAAATTTATCTGGAATAAAGTTTGCTGGGGCAAATACTACTTTGTACAATCACTTCTGAGCTAAGGTTGGTTAGATTAGTGTCCTTAGAGGATAAGGAGTTTGTTTCAAATCACGTTAACCAAACACAACAGAAAATAAAAATGGTTAAATCCCTGTTTAATTACTTCTAGAGAAATCATAATTTACTTTATTTCCTCTTAATGGATCAATTAGAACATTTTGGTGTTATGAGGTTGTTTATTTTTAGTATTAATAATACTGCTAAGTTATTGTCATAAAAAGTTTATCAAATGACATGGCCCGGCATGGCCAGGTGGATAAGGCGCT
>NW_013665833.1:296796-299309 GCF_000517525.1 Limulus polyphemus | reverse complement strand
ATTGTTGTTTTTCTTTTTCTAAGAAAACAAGTTTTGACATTCTTGGTAAAATTTTAATGAAAATACATATTTGAATGGATGTAAAAACATAAACTAGATAAGATATATGGAGAGAAGGATCCATTAATTGTAGCGTACCACGATCCTTATAATAACCTTTATAGTATGATTGTTTAGAGCCGTCTTTTCAAGTTGGCCCGGCATGGCGAGGTGGATAAGGCGCTCGACTCGCAATCTGAGGGTCGCGGGTTCGAATCCGCATCCCACCAAACATGCTCGCCCTTTTAGCCGTGGGGGCGTTATAATGTGACGGTCAATCCCACTATTCGTTGGTAAAAGAGTAGCTGCCTTCCCTCTAGTCTTACACTACTAAATTAGGGACGGCTAGCGCAGATAGCCTTCGTGTGGCTTTGCGCGAAATTCAAAAACAAACAAACAAACAAACCTGCCCTTGCTTTTATAGTGTCTAGGTGCGGATACCACGCTTGTTCGTCATAATTCTTATTTACCTGGACTTGTATATAAGTCCACAATGGACATTAAAAGGACGAACACCACGTCAGCTTTAATAGATTTGGGTTTAACCTTATTATCACATTATCGCCGCCGTTATTTACCCAAACTCACTTTAAAACGCCTCCCCCCTAATGATATAGCAATATGCCTGCAGACTTACAACGCTAGAGACCGGGTTTCGATACCCGTTGTGGGCAGGACACAGATAGCCAGTTGTGTAGCTTTACGCTTAACGTCGAACAAACAAATAAACCCATTAAAATCCGTGACCACTGCAGCTTATAATACGATGCCAAAAAACTTAATGAAATCTAGAATAAAGATAAGTTTGAGAAATTTTTTCTCAACCATTTTCAAAGTAACATATTAATACAAGGGGTTAATTTAACTTTGATATTTCCGGTCCTCTGGTGTTATTGGAACTCTTTCATCAGCGATCATGCTAATTCTGACAGCAATGGCTACTCACTGTAGCTTAAAACCCAGCTTTTCCTGTAAAAAACTTCTGCGAAAGACGGCAGGGTCTCCCTTAATTAAACCACACATCTTGGCAAACTTTCCATAAATCATGCACCTTATATGGAAGTCAGCTCACAAAATGACTCAATGTTAAGCAAAACAAATGCTCTGATATCCAATTGGTGAAGTCACGAGATATATTGGTAGACCGGGATAGCTTGAATTGGTCTTAGAAATCCTGCTATGGGCTTAGTTCGGCGTGTGACTTGGCGTTTTATATCCTGATGTTGCCATATTTTCTTAGCGTCCTGGCCATACAGTGAAGGACCCTTATCTCGTATAACTGGTGTCAGTACATTCTCCTGACAATATTCAGAATTCGCTTTTGTTCGTTAAATGAGAATCCTGCTATTTCCATAAAGCCGAACGAAAAACTTTCTTCACATTTTCTGTCATATCAGAAAACCTTTATCACCTGGTGGTCGATAGAGGAAATCGTCTAATTCTTGTTGCAATTGTTCAAACATACTCAGTCGTCTTGCACTCTTATGTGAAAAATAATTTGTTCACTTTGTCTTTTTCTCTACAACGTGTCTGGTAAGCAGGTTGTATGTACACTCGTGGTTTACATTGTTTACAAGGACAAGGTCTTTCTGGATTACAACGTGCACAGTTGATCAGGATATGTACAACATGTTAGCAAGGACAAGGTCTTTCTAGAGTACAACGTGCACAACTGATCAGGATATGTACAACATGTTAGCCAGGACAAGGTATTTCTGGAGTACAACGTGCACAGTTGAGCAGGATATGTACAACATGTTAGCCAGGACAAGGTCTTTCTGGAGTACAACGTGCACAGTTGATCAGGATATGTACAACATGTTAGCAAGGACAAGGTCTTTCTGGAGTACAACGTGCACAACTGATCAGGATATGTACAACATGTTAGCCAGGACAAGGTCTTTCTGGAGTACAACGTGCACAGTTGATCAGGATATATACAACATGTTAGCAAGGACAAGGTCTTTCTGGAGTACAACGTGCACAACTGATCAGGATATGTACAACATGTTAGCCAGGACAAGGTCTTTCTGGAGTACAACGCGCACAGTTGATCAGGATATGTACAACATGTTAGCAAGGACAAAGTCTTTCTGGAGTACAACGTGCACAACTGATCAGGATATATACAACATGTTAGCCAGGATAAGGTCTTTCTGGAGTACAACGTGCACAACTGATCAGGATATGTACAACATGCTAGCAGTCACTTTCTGCATGGGTAAGGAATGTTGGACAATCAGTCTGCTGGATGTTCTTTTAGGTGATTTTGTATCCTCATATAGATGTGCTGATCATCCCTTATTGATGTCATTCAATAAGTTACTTATAATCTGCTGTTTAGGTCATTTTGTATCCTCATATAGATGTGCTGATCATCCCTTATTGATGTCATTCAATAAGTTACATATAATCTGCTGTTTAGGTCTATTTTGTATCCTCATATAAATGTGCTGATCACTCCCTTATTGATG
>NW_013665833.1:281811-295917 GCF_000517525.1 Limulus polyphemus | reverse complement strand
AAATACCAAATAGAAAATGGTATAAATTCTGTGGGATAAAGCAAACAAACATCCCTTGCTGATGCTATTCACCAAGTTACATATAATCATTTTTGAAATTTGTCTACCCCGAAATTTGCACTTCTTGTCATTTTGCTACACGAAAATGGATATGACATATTCTTCGAGCTATATGTTTACCCGCGGTGGTATTGTCTTGTCGAATAGTCTGCATTACTGTGACCAATGAAAATACATCCTTCAAACACGTCATCCATGTCGCCACAGGTAGCATCTGCGCAATGATGCCACTATATCAGAATATATATATATATCGTTCTTATAACGTGCGATTAATAATCTGCATTTAATTTTTTCTAACTCGTTACGCGTCATCTGGAGAAATTATATGGGTTAATATTATTCTGGTTCAGACAAAAGATAGCTGTTACACGTAACCTAATCTTCTCTCTCTCCTTTTTAATAGAATAGTTTTATTTCACTGTAGTTCTCCCCCTAATGCCTGGAAAGTCTGTTATTTCGTATTAGCACGGAAAATGATCCTGATATTCAATGAAGTTTGAGTCAATAAGCACACCGTGTACGTGTCAAGTTAGGCTTAGGTAAACTCTGAAATGTGTTCGTTATATCATAAGACGGGTACATGACTGTTCACATCTAAGTCATGTTTTGTCAATGCAGCAATACTTTCGAAGTGTGGAGCATTTATTAAATTACAGTAGGTATATGTAATTGTAATGCTATTTTATTTCATTAACACGATTATCAAAAACTCGAAAAAGTTAACTCCTACTTTAGTAACACCACATTTATCTCAGTCTAAACACTCCCAAAAAAAGGGGTGGAATTTCACACTTCAGGGTTTATGCGCGCTTTAAAAGGCACTTGTATTTGTATTTGTGGCAAGGCTAATAAGACCCTTTGCCTCCAGACCAAATTTTAAGTTATTAACCGAGGGAAAACAGCATCCTTCCACCCACCATCTACGCTTAAGCATTGATTTATAACGTACTCATAGCTTAAAGTTAGGGAAATATTTTTGTGGTAACACACGGATTCAAACCCGACTCGATTGCTCCGGAATACAGAACTCTACCACAGGACCAGCAATTCAGAAATATTAAAAAGATAACAGAGATGAATATGAAGCATAAGCGTAGAATTGTCTTATAAGGGTTGAAAACCATAATAAGAACGGTTGCGTTGTCCGACCTTGTTCTGTTTCTATATAACATCACCGGAGGTTCTGATAATAGTCTAAAATTGGCCACTAGACAATTTGATTAATTGTTATGAAACAAATTAATGTTTGTTCTGTTTATGTATCTTTTTCAGAAAAAAGCAGCTGTTAAAAACAGAAATCACCGCCATTATTATTATTATTACTTGAAACACTAACGTGTTTGTCGTGTTATGACCGACGAAAATTGAGCGAGATCTAAACTCAAACGTGGTGTTGAATGGTTGAATTTGAGCCAGAGATATGACGACGTTGTTAAACACTACAAGCTGAAGCTTGAAGGTATGTATGTAACCAACTGAAGCTATTTGATTTCACAAATGTTTCATTATTGTACCATAAGTTGATATTGAATATTTCTCTACTACTCTTAGTCAAGAGTTTACATAATAAGTTAGGACGTCCAACTAACGTTAGATTCTAATCAGCATCTGCTGATATTAAGACCTAAACTAAGTTATGACATCTTACTAATTCTAAGAAGTTATGAGTAAAAGTGTACAACAATATGTTAATCCCGCTACATCTGCTATATCCAGTGCCGATGAGGGCTTTCGCTCAACACCAGAGCTCATCAGGCCGGCTGGGATACGATAGATACGGTAGTGGTTGAGACATTATTCATATTATCATTATCAAATTACACAAACAATTGGTGTGAACTAGAGTCATTTACAGATCAGAAATAGGGTATTGATTAATGACACAATATCATTTGTTTATTTTAACAACACTTTTTTATTATTGTTATTTATTTTTACTTGATTTAACTTTACTTACCATTCAGAAAAACCGGCGAACCAGTAAACTAAGTCTTCATGCTCCTGAAGCATGGGAGAAGACAGAATGAGTAATTCTAATAACTTATGAGTGTAAATATGGGAGAATGGATAATAATATATGTCAACCACACTATATCTGCTATATCCGGTACTGACGAGGCACGTTAGATTTTACGTCCTACTTAAGTTAGGCCTAAACCTAATGTCACCAATATATATATATACCGTCACTGTTTCAATTGTAGTACTTATTTCCGGCTGCCAATAGATTTTGATGATCATGTTGAACATGGAGGCAAATTTAACTAACATTGGGCAATCCCGGTTCCCTAACCTTGTATATAACATAAAAGTACATTTTGATATAGTTCAAAATATAACGTACGAGTTGTTTTTTAAGACTCATAACGTAGATGAATTAATACGTAAAACTAGACACGAACTGTTCTTTACGTTAACATTGTCACCCAATGAAGGCTCCGGTAAGAGGGATGAAAGCTTGTACATAAAAGAAACGTGTTTTAAGGTAGCGAACAGTTTGTGTGTAATTCTACATGCAATATACAAATTTAGAACATGGATGTTCAACAACCAACTTAGTGGTAACTAATTAAAAATATGAAAAAAAAGAAAATATACGTATTACAATGCATGTTTAGACTCTAGTACTAATAGAAGTTAATAAAGATAAAGGCAGCTGAATGTTCATATAATAAGGTAACAGAGCCTGTGAGCAACAAAATAATAGTTGTTAGGCTAACTTCATTCATAACATTTGGAGAAGAATACAGTGGTCTTTAAATATTATAAAAGACATAACGTTCAGTAATGACAGAAGTTCCAACACGTAGAAGTATGGTCTTGCTTTATTTTCGAAATATATGTGTATATACACATATTTATTCGATTAATAAAAATGTATAGATATTTACCGATATTTCCTTTTAAATTTTTATGGTTGTATATGTATATATATATATACTTATTTGCTTATTGTTAAGCTACACAATGAGCTGTCTGTGCTGTGTCCATCACGGGTATCAAAACCCGGTTTTTAGCCATATAAATCTTTAGACTTACCGCTAAGTCTCTGGGGGGGACAATATATGTATAATGAAATAGTCACCACATATCTATATAAACAAACGTCAATATGTGTTTGTGTCTCTTCCTTATATATTTCCACATTTCTTGATCAATCAGCACCAAACTTGATATAGTGATACAGGATGACATGAGGAAGGTCATGAAGGGGGGTTGTATCCCCACCTAATTTCATTTGATAGAATTCTCAAAAACAGTATATCTTTCTTTTCAGTATTGATACCTTTATGCATTTTCTATTGCACTTGTAATATTTATTACATTAAGAAAAAAATTAGAAGCACAGTTTCCTATCCTTTGTTATAAACACATTTTTATTTCACCCGTCCAACAGACGGGTACTCCAGCTAGTCAAGAAATAATTTTGAAAGTCATAGATACTCCTTAAATGTCTAATATAGTTTTGAGAACTTCCGTTTTGTAAATAATATGGTTAAAAGTTCCGTAGAGCAATGTAATTGTTTGAAATCTCCACTGAGATCAACACACAATGCTTTTCATATTATATCTTACGCTCTAAAATGTTCTTTAGTGTATTTTATATATGAAAACTGTGGGGTAATTTAACCAACAGGTTATCCAATAAAATGAGAGAACAGGACAGCGTATTAACAGGGATACCTACTGCATAGCGTCTTATGATAATTGTTTTTATGTCTTATGATGATTTTGGTCGTTGATAAGATCATTTCTGTGGCATGATTTATAAGAGAAGACATGTGACAGAAATGTTCTAGTTTACAGTGCTACTCCTAGGTGGCCGTACTATTTTCTGAAGTTCTCATACATTGTGAATGACTGTAGCTTTATTCACATATTTTCAGATAGAATAAGAAGTTAGAGAACAGATGCGCTTATTAAAATGAAAAAAAAAAACAATTCAAATTTGAACTAATGGAGTCCCTATTAACTATTGTTAAAAGGAAGAAAAAAGTCTACATCTCTGGTGGAAAGGATTCGCAAAATGTCTTCATGGGATCTTAAAAAAAGTGAGTTTGTTTAAAAAATGTCTAAGTGTTTATGTTATTACTTGATATTGTATGTTTAGTAAAAAAGGAAAAGCCAGTTAGCGACGATATGTATTTATTTGTATCTACATTTCTCCATACAGCTTTCCAACACGTTATCTTTCTGTGGATTTTAATAGTAGTGTTAGTAGTACTGAGGTTTTCGATGTTCCATTTTTTTTTATTATTAAATTTTGTTACACTTAGCTTTCACTACACCCGGTTCTCAATCTGTGGTCCACACTACTCGTGGTCCACGGGCTCCCTTTGGGTGGTCTGGGGTTGCATAAATACTGAAAGGATGTGGTAGCATATTGTATAGATCCTATTGTGCTCCGTAGAGATAATATAAAAAAGCATCAAGTGGTCAGTGAATAAAAAAGTTAGAGAAATACTACACTATGCTATCTGAAAATATACATGTAAGTTAAACCAGAAAAACATTCATTAATTTTTACCCTCATTTAAATTATATATTATAAAATCTTTCATTGATCAAGTAACCAAAATTAATAATAAAAGAATAGTCAGAATATGCTTATGTAATTTATAATTTGTAAATTGATATAAAATATATTTTTATATTGAACAAAATATGGAATTTGTATGAATAATTCTACTCTTTTTTTTTAGTGACAACTGGAACTGTTGACCATAATGAATGTGATAAGTTGTTTTTTAGTGTGTGTTTTTTAGTGCAAAGCTACACACAATGATTTACCTATGCTCTATCCACTGCGTGGAATCAAATTCCGGATTTTAGTTGCAAGTCCGTAAACTCACTGTTAACTCACCGGGGTTACAAATGAGATAAAAATACATCCGTAAAGCCACTAATTTTTTATGATGTTTAAATCAATTTTTACTAACAATATTTTAAACAATTTGTGAGGTTAAATGTGAAACTAAAAGTGTGTGGAGAAATTAATACTGCTCGCCAGTATTGTTGATTGTATGTGTATAATTATTTGTGAAGCTAAGGGTGTGTGAGGAAATTAGTAGTACTCTTCAGTATTGTTGATGTATGTTTATAATTAATCGTAGAACTACAGGTGTGTGGAGAAGTGAGTACTGCTCGCCAGTATTGTTAATTGTATATTTATAATTAATCTTGGAACTACAGGTGTGTGGAGAAGTGAATACTACTCGCCAGTATTGTTAATTGTATGCTTACAAGTAATCGTTGAACTTCAAGTGTGTGGAGAAGTGAATACTGCTCGCCAGTATTGTTAATTGTATATTTATAATTAATCTTGGAACTACAGGTGTGTGTGGAGAAGTGAATACTACTCGCCAGTATTGTTGGGAGTATGTGTTAAGATAATAAGGAACACGTGATAGTTTTGTATCAATAATTCAACAAAAGTTTAAATCACGTTAATATCTTTTTAACCTCAAGACATAACTCGATGAATGAAAGTGGCTAACTGATATGTTTTCTTCTATTTATTTAATAGTTGCAACAAAATGTAAATGTGTAAATTTCATGGGACAAAAACACTTCAGCTGTTTGTGGAATGAACAACTGTAAGTTTATGAAATTTATATATTCCAGTTATGTGTAATATTTGTTATTAGGAACCAAGACACCAATTCCAGTTATTAATTCAGTATAAAGATGAAGAAATGGCAATCATTGAACATAAAAATATGACAAATTATTTAAGTTGTGGAATTGACTTCTCCTGCTGATGTTTTTAACAGGTGTAGCAACAGTTGTTTTGTCGTGCTGGATTTTGGATATCGAATTTCGTCAAAAATAAAAAATATATATATATATATTGCATTTTTAGAGTATGTTAATTTTGGAGCTTTAAACTCCCGCCAAAAATCCAAGAAAAACAATCAAAATAAATAAACGTACCACATGTAACCTTTTTCCTTTGGAAAGTTGTAGTTTTATTTTTTTACCTAAAAAGCTATTTTTCAGTGCGTTCTAATGCTGTTTTTAATATTCCTTGTAAATCATTTTTATTTAAAAGTTTTTTTCTCTCAAAATGGCAACAGGTATGTGATGAGTATTTCTTAATGAAAATGTACTTTACAGTTGCGTACAATAAATGGTTTTCAAAGTTTTTTAAGTTTATAATTTTCTTATCTAAAATTCACATATATTTAGTTAGGCTTTCAAACCAACAATTTTCATTGTCATGGAAATGTTTCGTTTTCTGTAAGAATCCTAGTCCTTAATACAAGTAAAAATATTAATCTTGAGTGACGGGAAAGTAAATCAGTAGTGTACACAAAACTATGTTGTGAGAAAACATAACAGAAATGTAAACCAATAATGTACAAAAAAACACGACATTAGAAGACATAACTGAAAAATAAACCAATAATGTAAAAGAAAACAAATTGTTAGAAAACATAACTGAAGTATAAACCAATAATGAAAAAAAACAACACATTGTTTGAAAACATAACTCAAAAATAAACTAATAATGTTAAAAACCAACAACAAATTATTAGAAGACATAACTGAAGAATAAACCAATAATATACAGGGACCAAGTTGTTAGAAGAAATAATTAAAAGTAAACAACAATGTACAAAGTTAAAGAATAGGTTAAACAATCGCCAATTTTTTATATTTCATTTTAAGAGGATGACGTCATTCTCTTAAAATAAGAAAATATAAAAAACTTGGCGATTGTTTAATCTATTCTTTAATTTAGATATTTTTGTCGCCTATGCGGTTAACTATATATTTATTGATAATGTACAAAAACCAAGTTGTTAGAAAGCATAATTGAAAAATAAACCAAGAAAATACATAACTAAAACTATTTCTGCCTTAAAATGATTTGGAATTCAAAATTCAGCTTAAATGGTAAAATAATTTAGGGAATTTAAAGTACTACCCTTTTAATAGGGCAGAATTTTCAGCCCCCAGATGGTTACATAAACCTCAAAAGTTGATATTTACTTCCAGATAGTTCAAATTTTAAGTTTAATTTGAGAGGACTAAAGATACTTTCCATTTTGTAAGGATGGAATTTTCAACTCAAAGGATGTTGTACATTTGCTCCACATTTCCATATTTCTAAGTGAGAAGTGTTACTTATTTTATTGCTGTAATATTTATTCAGCCATCTATAGCTGAACTTCTTGAACTCTGTATAGTGAGAAGGGACATCCAAGGAATATATATGTTTGTAAAATTGGCACAATGATCTTATGTGTTTTTTATATGGAATTTTGTCATTGTACCTGGATTTTGGTCTTTTCACGATAGTAAATGTTCAGTATTGAACTAACTGAATATATTTTTGTGTATAGAAATACATGAGCTTTAAATATCACATGTATATTATTCTCATATTTTAATTTATGAAATGTTATATTGAACTAAAACATGTTGGTGGGCTTTCTAGCATATCTACGAAATAAAAACCTATTTATTTAAGAAACGTAACCTGGGATATTTAATGTTTTGTATTATAACAAAAATGAAGGCATCGTTCCTAAACATGCTACAAAAGAACAAAAATAAAAAAGTTAACTGGTAAATATTAGTCTGAAGTGCATGTTTTCAAAGCATCTACTCAATTGGCTTCAGCTGATTTGATGTAAATTAAGAAATTCTTTGCCAGATTATTTTAAGAGGAGTTACTAACGATTAACGTAGGCTAAATCATGAAGAACTGAATCTGTTCTATGATGAATCCCTGCCAAAAAATCTTGTTTCTGAGGTAAAAAAATTAAGTATAAAAAAATCTGTATGTACCTATCAGCAGTCTTGGTGCCATCACTTTTGTGTAGACTTCCAACATCATTGGTTGATATGCCTATAGTTGTACTGGTCTCTCAGCATGTTTTCACTGTTGACTTATACGCTAACTGTGATACCGTTCTCCTCTCTGCCATCATATAAACTATCATTCTTTGTTGCCAAACAATGTGAATTTAGATAATCTATAAGAAGCGCCCCCTTATAACTTTTTTCATCCCATTGTTTGAATGCTGATATACAATTCAGTCTTTTTGTTTGGTTATCTCCCCGAAGCGGTATTTATTATTATAATTTTTTTTTTATTAGCTACACACACCCATTCAGGCTAATAATAATAATACTGTTTCTTGTGTATCTCGCTGTTCTGAAGGTACATTTAACACCAGTACTTACAGCTAATTCATTGGTGAGATCTCTACTGGATTGGCGTGCGTCACATAAAGAACATTCACTGAGTTACTTAAAATCACTCTTGTAGAATTTGGGCCTTCAAATTTGTTATGAACAGTATTAGTTTCGTTCAACATCTTCACTTTCATACAGCTCCTGCAGAAACACGAAACATAGCCGCAATCTGTTGTATAGAGTAGCCTTCACCAGAAAAACTTTAATTTTTGAGCCTTTGTCAAATGGTATTTCTGTGCTAGGAACCATGAATTCAGTTACACAATGCTGCTGGGAATAGTACTACTGCCTGTACTTTTATAGGCAATATGCTGATGATAGCCAATCACAGTGTAAACTGTCAATACCTCATTGCAGGTCATTTTCATACAATGGGGTAGTAGCAATCCATAATATTTGCATTTTAAACAGTTTTTTTTTCTTTCAACATCTCTATAATTATTTCTCATATTACATATGTTTTAGTTTCAGGGAACTGTACAATCTTAGATACGTCGCTTTATTCTTTGACACATTTACGGATTTAAATTAATAAATCTTGCAAAATTCATTTTAAATGAACACAAAAAGTGGAAACAAATGCTTATAAAATATCATATACAAACTTTTTAGTGCAAATAAGTGATAAAAGTATATTATACATTTGTCCACAATACAACAATAACAAGCTTTTCTCTGTTTCACTATGTATTTTTTATTAGGAAATTTGTTCTATTATTGTTGTTATCCATCATATATTGTTTATAGCGTGTAGTGTTGTTAGTTTCCTTGTCATTAACGTCCTGCTTATATTATGCAAATTGTTTCATTATTGTTATTTATTTATAGTAACCTTATCTCTTCTCATTGAGGACTTGATAGTTGTGATATGTTGTGGGAAATGCACTTGGTATTACTAAAACAATATTCAAATGTTACTTATACTTTTTTCATTAGTATGAAAGGCTAAATAGTCAGAGGCAAATAACTAATAAACTTTCTGTTGTTCTTCAATATATATATGTATGTGTATATATATATATATACATTCTTTAGAGAAGAAATGTAAACAATGAAAAAGGTATGCGTTTTCTATGTATAAAGCAACCTCTGCTGGTATTAAGGTATTGCCTTCTTTGCTACGAAAGTATTTGTTTTTGCGAATGTAATAAAACTTGGAAAACAAGACTTGAATGATTCTCCAGCTCCTATTTAGAAGCTGCTCCGTTTACAGTCAGTAGAGTTTTGTGTAGGAAAGCAGGGCAGTAAAAACTTGCCATAGATCATAGACAGCAAGATATAGATAGAACTGCGGGAAAGCTGACACCCAAGCGTAGGATGCTACCTCTAATTTAGTGCCGAGTCATACGTTAAAGGTATCATCTGATTTGTGCGTGTCAGATCATTTTTCACTAGTTGATTCATCAGACTCGCATGGATCCTACTCCTTGAAATAATGGCATTTATATTACTGACTGCAATATCCGCTGGACTAGTACGAAGCTATCTTTCTCTTTCTCTCTTAGCCCTATTATTTTCTAAGTCACACATATAATATTTAAAGGCGTGGAATTATAGGGGAAAAAGACTAACATACGGAATTCCATTTGATACGACGACTACACTGATATTTCTAGCTTACGTATATATAAATAAATTAATGAAATTTATAGGAAATAAATCACAATTAACGTACTTTTATTTTCGGCATCCAATACCAATGACATTATTATACGCTTTGATGCTTTTGTTGTGATATTTTTGTCTGTGTATTTTCAGACGTAGAACGTAAAATAAGATGCTTCCAGCTGGGTATACAGGAAATTCCTGAACGCTGTTGGTTATTAAAGTGAGTGAGTTTCTGGGACCAAAATGATGGTGCTGGAATTCCAAAATAACAAAACATTCGTTGCCCGTTAGAGAAACATTTCAACTGCTTTCATTAATAAGCGATATGTCAATGGAGATCCAGACAGATATTGAAAACGGTGAACTGTTTTTTTGTTTTCTTTTTTTTTGGTAAAGACTTTGTTCTGACACCAGTTAAATGTTTCTGTTATCGAGTTCCTGACGTCTGATCGGTTCTAAAGTCATTATGAACTTGTACTTTCCTATTGGTGATTAGAAATAAAATAATAAAAAACTCAGATAATAATATATAGACTTCCAAAAATATGTTAATATTTCATATAATTACTGTCAACCTGAAAATGTGCTAGGCTTCAATAAACTGCTAATGACACTTAGCAACAAAAAGAGGAATGGACAGCACTTGCCAGACCACCCTTTTTTCTAGACCTCTGCCCCATTCACTGCTATTGCGAACAAGCATGGAAGAGAAAGGTAAGTATTACATGAGTTGTGTATCAAAATGTGAAGATGTATGCATTGTAAGGGAAGACCTTCTCAGGACTAAATAATCAATTCATGAAACCAAAGACAAGTTTGTATAAAACATCGTGCAGTATGATTTTCTAATACATCAAATCACAAAATAAGGTTAAGAAAATAAATATCATTGTTTTGACGTTTGATATTTTTTAATCAAACTATAGTTTTGAGAATAAACCTTCAGGCATAAGAAACTAACGATTTTGGAGAAACAAAAGATTTAATCTTTGCAAATTAGCAGGTTACGACAGAAACCCTACAATATTCCCAGATTTCTCTCACCTGTTGAAGTGTCAAATAAGTTATATATATCCTCTCTATCTTAGAGTCTGTGAGTATTGCTTTCAATATAAGAGTAACGAAAAATAACTCAAAGCAATTCACCTTAAATGAAGTTATCCTTAGCGTTCACTTTATTCTGAATAGTGTAACTTTTATTTGTTTAGATAAATTGAATTTAACATCATTTTAATAAACGACTAAATTTAATCACACATGTATACATTATCTATGTTGTCGTCTTCTAATGCACCATGTATACATTGTTGACATTGTCGCTTTCTTTTGTACGATGAAGACGTTGTTGCTTTCTCTTGTAACACGTAAACATTATTGAGTTAGGTGATGTCGTTGATTTCTGCTGTAACATGTAGACATTGTTGAGGTTACTGCTTTCTCCATTACGGTGTATACATTGTTGATGTTGTTGCCTTTTGTCTGTTGACATTATCGTATTAAAATATACCGTAGATGTGTTACATTGTTGGTTTTGAAAATTCAAAGCAAAATATTTGAAATTTGAAGAAAATGGCTATACTAAATATAGTAGATAATATGATAGTCACATGAAAGTTAAAACTTACACGAATGACGCAGAGTTATCTATTTAAATATTCAATTATAAAGGGTACATAAAAAATCTCGGTGGCTCAGCGATAAGTGTGAGGAGTTATAACGCTAAAATTCGGGGTTCGATATTTGCGGGGGGTACAGCACAGATAGCTCATTTAAGTAGTTTTGTGGATAACATCAATCACAAAACTAATGTTAATTATTACATTTTATACATTAATGTTGTTTATCTTTTTCTCTCTTAAATAATGAGTACATAATATTAACCTTGTTTTCATATTAGTTTTTTATTTATTTCACTGACAAGTTATTGTCTACTTACTAATTTTCTTTTCATTTTATGTTAAAAACACGAGCACATATTCTACACATTTTCTGTTAAGAGATATTCTGTAATTTCAGTGTGCTAAAAATGTCATATTAACAAGTAGAGATTGATTTATGTGATCAGTCTTGTGTTTGTTTAAATTTTTCTTTTTTGGAGCATTATAACATCCTAACAGTACTGTGCACACTGTGAACAATTTTGGTTTTTATGCTGTAAATAGACGGAGAATAGAATCTGCTTAGAAATTCATATTCTAATTTTGATTTTAACTGCAGTACTTGAATGTGTGTGAATATATTTTATTGCTTTGTATATTCGTAGAAGTGCCTATTGTTTGAGCCAATCTAAGTATCCTTTTCGAGGTTTTTGTTTTATCTTGGGCCACATTTGTTCCCAAGAGCAAGCAAAAGCTCAGGACACTTCTTTGACGTGTGCCAAATATAAACTCTTTCAGCACATAATGTGTTTAGTCTAAGAAATAAATAGTTCAGTGTCAAACTTTGAAGATAAATATGGGACGTTACAAAGAAATTCTCTAGACGTTTCAAAATGGAATGCATTGTTAAAGATCCAGACAGTGTTTTTAAAGCTCCTATTGTTTTCTAAAAACCTGGACAAGTTTAGTTGTAAAGAAGTTATAATTTAAAATATTAATTGTCGACCTCGATGCTGCCTGTAGATGTCTCTTTTAATGTCTGTTAGACGCTACTTTTTCTCCTCTTGGTAAAAGTGTAAACATTTTTGCAGGCCATCTTTATAATTAATTATTTCATTAATTAAAACCACGTGACCTTGATCGCCCAAGGTTGTATACAAAATTACTTTTCAACTACCTGTAGCAACAAGTACTGATATATCTTGATATTGTCATCTATGTCTTGATACTCATATCCTCTCACTAAAGTATATATTCTTTATGTATTTTACCCTACAGAGGACTCAAGAAAATAAAAAAATACGTAGCCAGTGTGATTTTACAGATATGAATTTGGACGGGAATCTTGGTTGTACATAAATTTTCCCGTAAGCATTTGCCTAGTAAGACTGTTAGCATTAGAGAAATTTGGATAGAAAGTTTTCATGTAAACAAAAAAGAAAATAATCTCCACAACCAATAATTAAAATAAACATTATTGTAAGAAAAGACACTGGCTATGAAATAAACTCAGTGAAAAGGGGGGAGGAGAATAATACAACGTCAGAAAAACAGTAATATCAATGCTGAATACTTTTGTGAACACACGTGCAATAGTATATAGGAACTGCTATTACCTTTATGGCTTTTAGACAGCAACACCAAAACAGAAAGCTTTTTAACATGGATGATATTTAATCAAAATAGTGGGATATATATATACTTCAAATAGCAAATTATTATTTTTAAGCTCGGTACATTTTTGTTTATCAAAAATATCAAAAAACGAACAAGGAAAATGTTCATAGTGAGTAAAAAATACTAAATGAACTAATACAACACAATAAGTTAATAACGATTTATAAAATGTCCTGAGAATATCTAATAATAAGGACAGACTCTTCTTACTTCTAAGTTTTATTATCTTTACAAAACAAAATAATTCTGTTCATTCTGGATCTAGAACTTATAAATCACATAGAATGAAAATATCATTAGCATTCCAATTGAAACTTTGAGACAGTGCGTGTACATTAGATAATATAAAATTCGTCTAAGCTAGAGGATCAAATAACTAAATAACTTTGGCTAGGTGGCAAGTGTTTACACCTTTATCATTTTATATCTTACATCATTAGATTCACTGACTCAGTTTCTTTTTCCCACAAAATTTATACCATTTTCTATTTGGTATTTGGTATTTTATATCTTACATCATTAGATTCACTGACTCAGTTTTTTGTTTGTTTTGAAATTCGCGCAAAGCTACAGGAAGGCTATCTGCGCTAGACGTCCCTTATTTAGCAGTGAAAGACTAGAGGGAAGGCAGCTAGTCATCACCACCCCCCGCTAACTCTTGGGCTACTCTTTTACCACCGAATAGTGGAATTGGCCGTCACATTATAACGCCCCACAGCTGAAAGGGCGAGCATGTCTGGTGGGACGGGGTGTCGAACCTGCGACCCTCAGATTGCGAGTCAAGCGCCCTCACCACCTGGCCATGCAGGGCCAGCAAGGGGTGATCATCACATCCATGCGAGGATACAAAATCATCTAAACAGCGGATTATATGTAACTTATTGAATGAAATCAATAAGGAATGATCAGCACATCTATATGAGGATACAAAATGACTAAACAGCAGATTATA